>NC_079211.1:36866099-37029468 GCF_029633865.1 Lampris incognitus
TAGAAATCACGTCAGGACACAGCGCTGTTGCTCGACACAACCTCTCCGTGGCATTCTTTATTTAGACTGACACAGCATCAAAGGCAGACCCGATCAAACAACCCAGAGCTCGCAGGCATCACCAATCGATCCCAGCACAATAGAACAGCACCAAATCAAATGCAGCACTGTCGATGTGTGCATACATAACAGGTCCGTCACTGGCTTTCTAGGGTGAGCCCGCCCTATTCTGCCTCTGATTGGCTGACCCAGATATTCTTACCCTAACCTTAAGCAATCATCAGTCCTCGTGCCTAAATCTAACCAACCCAATCAAATGAAAGGCAACCACGAGTATCAACCAATCAGAGGCAGAGTAGGGCGGGTCATAGTGTCAACACCACGAAATAAAATAAAATAAAAGAGCTCCACAAGAAGAAGACCCCACTGAAGAAGACGACGACGAAGAAGAAGAAGAAGAAGAAGGAGAAGAAGAAGAAAAGAAAGAAAGAAAGAAAGCAAGAAAAAGAAAAGAGGAAGAAAGAAATAGTAAATACGTTAGTTTTATAGAATAAAATGCGTTATAGACACTCAGTCCAAGCAGGAGTAATGTTACACAGGAAAGATACGCCATTGGAGTGAGGTCCAGAACAAGAAGCAGCACTAAACGCCATCAAAGACATTCTCATCAGTGACACCACCATGTCATACTTTGATCCAAAGAAAGGAACAGCTGATTGTCGACGCCTGTCGAGATGTACCATAGCATATGCAAGCCATGCTCTCAGCGATGTGGAAAAGCGCTACTCACAGACAGAGCAAGAAGTACTGGCTGTCGTCTGGAGCTGCAAGCATTTCCACTTATACATCTACAGACATCCATTCACACTAGTGACTGATTACAAGGCCCTTGAGATTATCTGGAATGATCCCAGATCAAAACCACCTGCCAGAATTGAGAGATGGGGACTGAGGCTTCAGCCATACAACTACAAAGTGGAGTATAGAAAAGGAGCTGACAACCCAGCCGACTACATGTCCCATCATCCCATACCAACACAGACAGGTGACAGCACACTGGCAGCAAAAGTAGCAGAGGAATATGTCAACCTCATGACACATCACGCTACACTCAAAGCAATGACTTTCACAGAGATTGAAGAGGAGACTCTGAAAGACCTGATCCTACAAAACGTCAGTGCACATATCAGAAACAATATGTGGTACAAGGTCACACATGACACCCAACACGCTGCCATTCTGAAGCAGTTCAAACAAATTAGCAGTGAACTAACAGTGTCACCCACGGACAATATCATATTATGAAACATGAGAATCGTCATCCCCACAGGCCTACAGAACAGAGTCCTACAGCTCGCCCATGAGGGACATCAGGGCATTGTTAAGACAAAAACACTTCTATGGGACAAAAGTTTGGTTTCCAAACATGGACCAGCAAGCAAAAGCTACAGTCAAAAACTGTATAGCTTGCCAGGCGAACACACCAGTCACACACTCAGAGCCACTGCAGATGTCTGAGTTACCAGACATCTGCAGTGGCTTGCCTGAGTTACCCTGGCACATGTAGATACTCTCCAGTGGCTTGTCTGAGTTACCCTTGTCTGAGTTACCAGGCATCTGCAGTGGTTTGTCTGAGTTACCCTGGCATAGCGCAAGTGCAGATTTCTGTGGACCTCTCCCCATTGGAGAGTATCTACAAGTCATTGTGGATGAATACACACGGTACCCAATAGTTGAGGCTGTTAAGTCAACTTCAGCCAACACAGTCATACCAGTTATTGACAAAGTATCCTCCATGTTTGGAATCTCCAGAGTGCTCAAAACAGACAATGGCTGTCCATTTAACGGTGACCGGTTTGCCCAGTTCGCAACCTCCCTTGGTTTCACCACCGCAAAATCACACATCATTGACCTCAGGCTAATGCCACTGCAGAACATTTTATGCAAACATTAAGACCATCCGTTTTGCAGGAACACAAGGCATACCATGGAAGCAGTATCTCAACATCTTCCTTCGAAAGTATCATTCCATACCACAAAGCACCACAGATGCTTCACCAACAGAGGGTCTGTTCCAACAGAAGATCTACACAGATAGTCCATGGGCCAGAGCCCAAAATTTCCTATTTCGGTACACTCAAGGTGGCAAAACTTACTTATAATTTTTGAAAGGATCCATGTCTGTAGAGGATATTTTGGTATGATAACCATTCCTGAGTGGCAGCTGTATCACAGTTATCAGCTCATGAAGTTAACCACCCCCTAAAGTAAATTGCATTTTAGACGCTGGTGCATATCCTGGTTTAGCCTCATGGTCAGGACATTTTTCAATGTTCTATAATATTGTCTTTGGTATCATTTTAAAGGGGACCTTCTTAGCTTTCATTCAAGCCCTGTTGTGGATATTTCTCACAAATATAGAGGTCACTTGAGCTCTTCAACCCGTCAATAACACACATCTTTCTGCAATGTTCGCCTAAACTATATACTTTCTTTTAGCCCTGTGGCATCTAGGAATATCAGGGACACAAAACACAAAAACTGGAATACTCACAGGGCTGTAAAGATTCAGAAAATGTATAATATACCCATACTATTTCATTGTGTGAGGTGATTGTGAACCTTAAATTAGAAGGGCATTATTACTAAGAAACTAACTAGACCAAAGCCAGTTAGTCCATGGGTCAGACCAGATATCGATATCACCCAAGGTGACACAACTTCACTGGTGCCATTTTATTTGGTACACTAACAGAAGTAAAATAATACATGGTAACCTTTCCAAATGAGCAGCTATTTCATTTTTCTTTCAGGAAACCTGTTTCTGTGCCTCTCACGATTGTGTATTTGCCCAGATTTTTACAAATATAGCATTTCAACACCCCTGGTACTGATTAGCCTAGCTTAAACTCTGGGACAGTTCTTAGTTGGCCAACAACCAAGGATAACCAGTACTGTGTACTTCCATTCATTGTGCTAAGCTAGGCTAACGTGCAGCCAGATAGCTTTCTACTAAACACATATAGAGGAAACTGGTATCTATCTTCTTGTCTCACTCTGGAGAAGATTGTAAGCTAATTTCCCATAATGTTAGCATGTTCTTTTAATGTATATGTTAATATGATTAGTTAAAGTGGCTACGAGGAACTTTCATCTTGTGTTGATTTTAGCGGCCTCATGTGGACAAAATACAGCTGTTGCATAGCAACTAGGTAATGTATCTATTTGTGGCTATATAAGATAAATAATGGTAATATGACGCTGGTGAAGCAAAGTAAACTTTGTTTTAGTAGTGTTCATACACCTAAGTTACATATATTTGTTTGTATGTGGCAGGTGAAAACTGACTGAATATGGCCACTGGTGAACAAGCAAGTTTTTACCCAATACCAAAGCGCCCACGGGTGGAGTGCATTATCCACTGTTCTGATGATACAGATAAGCTGGTTTCACTACAAAGTGTCGACTCATGGAGAACTCTGCTCAGGGCAGCTCAGATACGAAATCATGCACCAGTTTTGAAACTGGCAAAAGACATTCCTGAGGGACAGATTCCAGCAATCTACTACCACAGAAAGTGTCGCAGTATCTTCACTATGAAGCAAATTCTTGATGGCCTCCTTGCAAAAGAAAAGAAAAGTTGTGTCTCTGCTGAAGAGAAACAATCTAAGAGAGTAGCTCGACATGCTCCAAGTACATCTAGGACTTATGTTGCAGAGTGCATATTTTGTCAGAAAAACAGCAAATATTCCAAGAGACAGAATACGAGAGAAGTACTGGTGCAGTGTCGAGAACTGCGAGCTGATGCAAAGATCAGGAGTGCAGCCACAAAGAAAAGGGACAGCAGAATCCTTGCCATTGTGAGTAGAGACCTTGTAGCAGCTGAAGGGCACTACCACAGGTCATGCTATAGACTTTACACCAAAGAAGAGGTTTCCAAAGGAGAGGTTGCCAGCAATGAAGATGATGATGCTGCAGCCCAGTATGAAGCTGCTGTGAATAAGGCGTACAATGAGCTGTTCCTCTTCATCAGGATGGAGCTTTTTGGCAATCCTCAAGTGATGACAATGACTGATCTCTCTTCTAGACTGGTAGCTTCAATGAACTCCCAAGGCATTGCCCAAGTCAAGGAATCAACCAAGAAGCACATAAGGCGAAACCTGGAGAGTGAGTTTGCTGGAGCCTTGCAGATATTCCCTGATGAGAAAGGAAAATTCCTCCTCTATCCCGATAACTTGTCCATGAGGGAACTTGCCAAAGAAAATCAGTCTCTCAAAAGGGAGCTGCAGACCCTGAAAAGTGTCAGTGCACAAGATGTTATAGCCAAAGCAGCCATCAAATTGAGAGCAGACATTAAAAGTCAAGATGTTCCTCAAACTTGGCCGCCTGAAGTCAAACCAGAAGAAGAATGTCCTACCATTCCAGAGTCGCTCATTATCTTCCTGTACTCTCTACTCACAGGCTCAAATTATCCTGATCATGCATCCCAGAGAGTGCAGTGCCTTCTGCAGTCATTTGGCCATGACATAGTATATGCAGTGACATGTGGAAATACCAAGCCTTCCAAGCACATTGTTCTGCCATTCAGTGTCAAATCGTTGACAGGAAATGTAGAGTTGATAAACATCCTCAACCGACTTGGTCACAGTGTGTCCTATTCACAGATGGAAGAGATCAACACTGCCCTGTGTCTCCAGAAACTCTCATCATCAGGGAGTGGCATTGCCCTTCCAGCTAACATCCATCCTGGCATATTCACAACTTTAGCCTGGGACAATATCGACCGTCTTGAAGAAACTGTCAGTGGTGAGGGAACATCTCACAGAGTCAATGGGATTGCTGTGCAAGCAAAGCCAGTCAACCCACTTCCTGTCCAACCCATGCCCACTGTTCCCAAAACAAAGAAGAGAAGCATTGATGGACCCCCACCAATGTTACCAACTTATAATGCTGGACAACGGGTAGGGCCACCACAAAGCAAAAAGTCAGATGCCGATACTGCAGCCAATACTAAGCTTGCCAGAGAGAAAAACCTTCTTTGGGTCCTAGCACGCATGTCACAACAAGAAGAACAGTCAGTCAGCAGCTGGACAGGCTTCAACATCCTGACTCGAGGAGAGATGACGGTCATCCCCGACAATATAGGCTATCTGCCTACCATCAATGCTCCAGCGACACAAATGTCTACTGTCAACGAGGTGCTTAACCAGTCACTGAGCATCATGCAGTGCTTAGGCCTGAGGAAGATTGTCTGTGTCTTTGACCAAGCCCTGTATGCGAAGGCTGTCGAGATCACATGGAAACACCATGACAAGTTCCATGATATCATCGTTAGGCTTGGGGTATTCCACACCATCTGCACACTGCTGGCAATAATAGGAAAGCGTTTCCAAGATGCTGGACTCAAAGACCTCTGCATTGAGTCTGGCATGATTGCAGAAGGCTCAATTGCTGGTGTTATGGATGGCCGCAAGTACAACAGGGCAGTGCGACTACATAAGCTCCTGTATGAGGCTCTCATGCGACTGACCTTGAATGGTTTCCTGTCCTGGTTGGAAGAAACTCACAGGAATGACATGGTTCACCTGAATGAGACACTGAAGACCATTGACAGCCTTGGGAAAGAAGTCTCACAACATGCTTTGAAGGAGGTCCTCGAGAACAGCTCTTGTACACGCATCATGGATCTATTTGAAGTCTACCGTGAGTTCCTTAGAGGTGGAAACGGCAGCCTCTCGAACTTCTGGATGTCCTATTTGGACATGGTTGAAATCTTGTTGGGGCTCATCCGAGCATCCAGAGAGGGAGACTGGATGCTACACTTGGCTAGCATTCGAGCAATGATCCCATGGTGCTTTGCTTATGACAGGATGAATTATGCACGCTACCTCCCCTACTACTACGCCCAGATGTCTGAGCTGCCCATCACACACCCAGATGTGTGCACAGAATTCATGGAAGGAGGCTTCTCAGTCCAACTGGGCTCCACCAATCCCTTTGGCCGAATCCCTGTTGACCAAGCTATAGAAGAAACGGTGAACAAAGACACCCAAACAGCTGGAGGGACAAAGGGATTCAGCTTGAAGCCAGGAGCTGTGACCAAATATTATCTCACAGCTGAGTATAGAAGCATGTACCTCAGACAGCTGAGAGACCTGACAGGTCAAGGCAGGTGCAAATGGTCTCATCCAGATCTACAGAGTCCAAGGATCAAGAGAGATGAAGCAGATGTCCAGTCTCTCATGGACCTTATGAAGAATAACTGGCTCAATCCTATGTCCCCTGATGAGATTGATTTGGTTAGCCTCTCCACTGGCAACATGGCTCCACCTGATGTGACCATAGATCTCTTGAGAGCTCTTGAGAAAGGAGAAGAGGCCTACCAAGTATTCCAGCAAACAAGGTTAGATGCAGACCCACCACCTGTGAAATTCCACGACAAGATGACCAAGCAAAGTCTGAAAACATTCTCCAATGTCAGCACAAAACAAGCTCATGGAAAGAAAGCACAGGATGTGGTTCTGAAGGCAGATAGAAACCTTTTCAGTCACATGATCCTGGTGGCTGAAAGCAGGAAGGTGAATCTGAAGGATGTCCTTGCCTACCCATTGGGCCCACTACCATGGGCACTGGCAAATGTTGATGGGTCCTTACGAAAAACAAACAAGGCTGCACTTGCCAGAGAGCTTGAAAAGAATGTATCTCCTGCAGAAGACATCCCAATCCCATCTACTTCCATCATTGATGGGATGAGCCTGGTCCAAAAAATGAATGGCAACAACAAAACCTTTGCACAGGTGGCAGAGTCAGCCTTGACCCAGGTCCTCCATGAGGGAGCACAGAGTGGGAGGATTGATGTTGTTTTTGATGTCTATCACCAGACTTCGATCAAAGATGCTGAACGACTGAACCGGGGTGGAGACATCACTCTCCATTACAAGAATCTTGCAGGGGGACACCACGTCCAGCAGTGGAGAAAATTTCTGTGCAGTTCCTCCAACAAGACCAGTCTCATCAAGTTTCTGGTGGAAGAGTGGAAACTCCCACGATACAGAGCTATGCTGCATGACAAGGTGTTGTCCATGACCTGTGAGGAAACCTGCTACAAGTTGACAGAAGATGGGTGTGAGGAAGCAGCAGAACTGCACTCCACACATGAAGAAGCTGACACCCGTCTGCTCCTGCATGCATTGCATGCAGCAAATGCGGGCTCAAAGTCAGTTATCATCACAGCTGAGGACACTGATGTCATGGTACTTTGTCTTGGCTTCCAGAAGGACATCACCTGTCCCATCTACCAGAAGTGTGGGACTCAGAACCGCACACGGTTTGTCGACATCACCAAACTGGCAAGTTCACTTGGAGACAGCATCTGTGACAGCCTAATTGGCTTACATGCCTTCACAGGCTGCGACACTGTCAGTGCATTTGCTGGTCGAGGGAAGCTGAATGCCCTGAAGATAGTGAGAAAGCACACTTCCTGCCAAGAGACTTTTAGTCAACTGGGACAGACATGGAATGTGAGTGATGAGCTGTTCCAGAAAATTGAGCAGTTCACCTGTCGGATGTATGTTGCTAATAGCAGCACTGCTGAGGTGAACAAACTGCGTTACCAGCTCTTCTGCACCAAAAGGGGAGAGGTTGAGTCCAGCCAGCTGCCACCATGTAGAGACTGTCTCTTTATGCATGTTCAACGAGCCAACTATCAGGCAGCAATATGGAAGTGCTGTCTGCAGGCTAACCCTGTGGTGCCAAGCCCTATGGAGTATGGATGGACAGACGATGAAGGCAAGCTGGCCATTTACTGGATGCACTCCCCACCTGCACCAGATGTGGTCTTGGAAATGCTAACATGCAAGTGTGTGCATTCATGCAAAATGCCAAGCTGCATGTGCCTGTCAAATGGACTTCCATGCACAGACATGTGCAGGTTACAGACCTGCAGTAACCAAAAACAGCAGGATGGTCCAGAACTGGACTTTGAACTTGGGGAGTCAGATGATGAGAGAAACGAGCAGTTTGATGAATGACAGTGTGATGATTCTGATGGTATTACTGTGGTAGTAGTCTATTGATGCACAGGATGTTGATTCTGGACTTGGTTACCCAGAGCTTGATAACAATAATGTAACCATATTCACATATACCCATTACCCTACCCATTACCATTACATATACCCACTAATGATATGGGATTACATGTATCATTGACTAAGTATATGTAAATGTCAATGTTGTTTAAAATATTAAAATAGTTCATTACCTCACTATGGTATTCCTTTTTATCACGTATTTTGATTGTGTATTTAAACAAATGTATAGAGACCAGTTTGTGACCCAACTGGCTTTGGTCTAGTTCTCATTTAAGGCTCACAATCACCTCACACAATGAAATAGTATGGGTATATTATACATTTTCTGAATCTTTACAGTCCTGTGAGTATTCCAGTTTTTGTGTTTTGTGTCCCTGATATTCCTAGATGCCACAGGGCTAAAAGAAAGTATATAGTTTAGGCGAACATTGCAGAAAGATGTGTGTTATTGACGGGTTGAAGAGCTCAAGTGACCTCTATATTTGTGAGAAATATCCACAACAGGGCTTGAATGAAAGCTAAGAAGGTCCCCTTTAAAATGATACCAAAGACAATATTATAGAACATTGAAAAATGTCCTGACCATGAGGCTAAACCAGGATATGCACCAGCGTCTAAAATGCAATTTAGTTTAGCGGGTGGTTAACTTCATGAGCTGATAACTGTGATACAGCTGCCACTCAGGAATGGTTATCATACCAAAATATCATCTACAGACATGGATCCTTTCAAAAATTATAAGTACGTTTTGCCACCTTGAGTGTACCGAAATATCGTCTGGCCCATGGACTAAGAGGTTCCTACAGTTAACCACGCCACTTCCAACAGCTCAGCTCATGGAATCCGAGCAAAAGATTGAGAAGCTAAAGCTAAGCTGTCAAGATCCTGCTCCTCACCCTTAAGGCCCTTAATAACCTTGCTCATTTGTATCTTTCCACATGCCCTCCCACACTCTCAGATCCTCTTCTGCTCTCCAACTCTCCAACTCAGCTAAAGGGTCCAACCCGTTACCCAAGGGCTAGCGAGTCTAGTAATTTGTGGTCGTTACACTACCCCCCCTCCTTTGGGAAGCACGTCCCCGCGCTTCAGCATATCAGCTCCCTCACGCCCCTGGGCGCACACACTTCCGATGACCTCACGGTCGCACCATCCCACTTCTGACACCATAGTGTAACGTGCATGGATAAGTAGACACGTTGGTCCTTGACTAATGGGTCGGACCCTTTAGTCGACTGGTTAACATTGTCGCTTGCGGAGTGGGAAATACGGGTTCACATCCCGGCTGTGGCGACAGTTCCCGGGCTGCCCACCTAATTCGCTACATTGGTGTCAGAAGTGGGATGGTGATCCGGTGAGGTCATCGGAAGCACGTGCGCCCAGAAGCATGAGGGAGCTGATATGCTCCCGTTTGACATCGTGCATGTACCTGGTAAACACTTGATAACAGCAGATGCATTAGCAAGAGCCACTGTGAAACACACATTGACACAAGCAGAAAAAGACAACGAGACAGATGTCAAAGTGTTCGTGGATACAGTAATTCAAAGCCTTCCTGCTACAGAAGCAATATTGAAAGTAATTCAAGAGAATCAGAAAGCTGACCCCGTCTTTGCAAAGCTAATCAAGTACTATGAGACTGAGTGGCCTGAGAAACATGCCCTCCCACCAGAGCTGGGGCCATTCCCTGCTGTATGAGACAAGAAATTCTTCACAACCTCCACAGTGGTCACCTAGGTATTTTAAAGTGCAGGGCAAGGGCCTGCCAGTCCGTCTGGTGGCCAGGACTGTCTGTACACATCAGTCAGATGGTGGAGAACTGCAGCACATGTTCACAGCACAGGGCAGAGCACAGAGAGCCCTTGATGACCACTCCAGTGCAAGAGAGACCCTGGTAACGGGTGGGTACAGACTTCATAATGGATTATTTTTTACGCTACATTGAGGTAGCTTCTGCCAATACTCATTGCTGCTCTGAAGGAAGCGTTCAGCTGGCATGGAATACCAGAAACAGTCATGTCTGATAACGGGCTGCAATACAGTTGTGCACGCTTCAAAGACTTCGCCACGAAGTATGGTTTTACACGTTACCTGCAGCCCGAGGTATCCACAGGCAAACAGGGAGGTGGAGCGTGCGGTGGCTGCTGTAAAAAAACTGTGGAAAGGAGGAGGTGAGAAAACAAAGAATTTGGTGTCATACCGTGCCACACCTCTGGAAAGTGGTTATTCCCCTGCACAACTCCTGAAGGGGAGACAGATACGTACCACCATAACACAGCTCCTGACATTCTTACGCTCACGTTGGCCGAACATCCGAGGATTCAGGAAGTCTGAGAAGCAGGCAAAAGATAACCAAAAATGCCCCTACAACCTGCGTTACAGAGCTCGTCCTTTACCATCATTGCAGTTGGGCCAAAATTTGTGGCTCCCAAGACAGAAGAAACGGGACTGTCATTCAACATGCGACAACACCCAGGTCCTTCATTATACACACAGATGAAGGACACGGCAGGAGTAATCGCACATATGTGCACACAGTACACCATCCACAACTTCAGACACCACCTGATACACCTGACACAACTCCAGAGCCAGGTAACACTGACACAAACACTCATATCACCAGAGACACGAACAATCACAAACATACTGACACAACCACACACCAACACCATATGTGACAAGTTCAGGCCAAGTGTCACGCCCTCCAGTGCGTATGGATATGTAAATATATATTGTATAAATGTTCTGTAAAGATTTGAAATGTCAGAGGGGTTCTTACAAAAAGGGGTAGGTGTCCTGTAAAGAGGATTCTAGTTGAGCTGTTGTTGTTGCCACACAGACCCTTTTGGGTGTTACACACGAGTCTTGATAAAACGTTCTTGCATCGTACATGTAATGTCCGTAGACGCCTTATCTTACTGACATAAGAATAATTCAAGAATGAGCCGACTTCGTAAGTTCTTAACTGTGTAGCTTTTACTAGCGTTCGTTCAACATACAACCTTCATAGCATGAGCGTCTAACTTCCTGTATACATCACACGCACTGCACGTACACCCGTGAGTAGGTCAAGTTAAACAAGTGACAGGACCTTCAAAATAATAACATCTTTCATTCATTACATCTCCCCCTCTAAGATGATTTTCTAAACATTTCTCTGAACATTTACTGCCAACAATTTTAACTCCAGTTTAGCAACTCCTGACTTTAACCGTAGCTTTATTTGACAAATAAAATAATACCATTTTCTTTCTTTCAGCAACTGTAAAACAGAAAGAGCAAAGACATCAAACATCTTTGATTTACAGTGTCCAACATTTTACTGACAGGCCTGGGGTGTAAGCTTTAAAGAGTCCATAACTCAACTGAAATATTTAGATTTTAATTCCAACCTGTATATCACCCCCTTTTCACAAAAAAATAAAAAAATCTCCCACAGTACACAAGTCCATACGCCTCGCAAATCCAGCCGGACTGCTGGCTTGCTCACCCTGCCAGAGCGAGTAACATGTGGTGTGGAAGTTGGCATTTCTGCTGCTCGGGACTCATCCGTGTTTCCACTCTACCCTGGAGTGACATGGTCAGGATCCCTGCTGACAAAGGTGAGTGTTTTGGGTGTGGCCAACAGGTGGCGCCTGTTCCTTCTGTAATGTTCACCTTGAGCTGTCTCCACTATGTAGGATCTGGGAGTGGAGCTCTGACTATGAACAACTGCTGGCATTGTCCATGTTTTCTGTCCATTAAGTTTGGTGAGTACTGCGTCACCCGAGTTCAGTCGGCGCAGTGTCCGCACGCCGTTCCTGCGGTTGTAGTAGAAAGCCTGCCTCGATTTGGCTGCGGCGTCAGCGGTTTTGATCAGTTCCTCTTTAGGCCAGGCCGGTTTCAGGTTATGCTGCAATGTGGGTAAGGTGGTTCTGATTCTCCTACCCATGAGCAATTCCGCTGGACTGGCTCCAGTGGAAGAAGAGGGTGTAGCTTTGTATGTCAACAGGGCGAGGAGAGGGTCTTCCTGTCTTAATATGCTTTTGGCTATCTGAACAGCCCTCTCTGCCTGTCTATTACTCTGGGGGTAGTGTGGGCTTGAAGTCACATGGATGAAATCATAATCCTCACTGAACCTCCTCATCTCTTCTGAAACTAGCTGTGGCCCATTATCGCTAACTACAATTTCAGGGATACCAAAACGTGCAAATGTAGACTTCAGCCTAGCTACAACCTGACTGCTAGTAGTTGTTGGTAGATTTAGGATCTCTAAAACCTGGAATAATAGTCAGACACTATCAAGTAGTTTTGCTTTTTGTACTCACACAGGTCTATGCCAACTTTCTGCCATGGTCTGGATGGGAGCTCACTTGACATCAAAGGCTCTTTTCTCTGTGTGTTCTTGTGTTCTCTGCAGAATTGACATTGCTGTATCTTTGTTGTAATGTGCTCCGTCATTTTGGGCCACCATACTGATTGGCTAGCTCTGTGTCTGCACTTAACTATCCCCTGGTGCCCGTCATGTATTCTCTAAGATCACCTCCCTCATCTCTGTGGGAATGACGATATGACTGCCTCTGATGACTAAACCATCTACCTCAGATAACTCCCCTCTCACCTGATAAAAGTCTCTGACTGTCTCCGGCACTTTATCGACATACTCAGGCCAGCCATGTCTGATGAAGCCCAACACTGTCTGGAGCTGCAGATCCCCATCCGTGCTCTGTTTTATCTCCTGCATCCTTTGAGGTGTGGCAGGCACCTGGCACACGATGGCATCGATGTGCGCCGCAACATCATCATGAGAAGCACCATCTCCGTAGCACTGCTCTGGGCCTCTGGAGAGTGCGTCAGCCACAGCTAACGTTTTGCCTGGTGCATATTCAGCCACTGCATTGAAACGCATCAGCCTCATTAACAGTCTCTGGCACCTAATGGGCACATTATTCAAGTCTTTGCTGTTCATGTGAGGCGCTAGTGGTTTATGATCGGTGACAAGTCTGAAATTGTCAAGCCCAAATAAGTACTTCTCGAACCTTTCACATGCCCAGACGCTGGCTAAGCACTCTTTCTCGATCTGTGCGTACCTTGTCTCTGCGTCACTCAGCCGTCGGGAGCAGTAGGCCACGGGCTTCCAGGGTTCCCTGTGCTGCTGGAGCAGAGCGCCCCCCAGCCCGTAGTTGCTGGCATCTGCTGACACCACTGTAGCCTTAGTGACGTCATAAAAGGTGAGTACCGGGGCGGTGGCGAGTGCTGCTTTAAGGTCTTGGAATGCTGTGTTCTGTGCAGGTCCCCACAGCCACTCTGTCGTTGCTTTAAGCAGTCCATAAAACGGCTGACCTACAGTGGACAGCTCTGGGACGTATTTTGCCAAATAGTTCACCATCCCGAGGAACCTCTTGAGTTCCGTCACGTTCTGGGGCTGAGGAAAGTTCTCTATTCCAGCCACTTTGTCCGGGTCAGGTCTGATGCCTGCCTCGTCGATGACGTGACCAAGGAAGCGGACTTGTTTCTGTTTGAACTTGAATTTCGCTTGGTTCAGTTTGAGACCTGCTGTTTCAATGACCCCCAGCGCCTCTGCTAGGCGCCGGTCATGGATTTCCTCAGTCTCTCCATGTATAAGGATGTCATCCATATACACCTCTGTGCCCTCTAGCCTTGTCAGAGTTTCCGCCATCTTTCTCTGGAAAATCTCTGGAGCACTCGTTATACCAAATGGAAGGCGGCAGAAAGCATACCTCCCAAATGGGGTGATGAAAGTGGTGAGCCTCCTGCTGTCTTCATGCAAGGGGATCTGGTAAAACCCACTTGCTGCATCCAACGTTGTGAAGAACTTTGACCCTGCGAGCCTTGGCATTATTTCCTCCATAGTGGGCAGCACGTATTTCTCACGTTTCACCGCTCGATTCAGCCTCCTGAGGTCAGCGCAGCAGCGAACCTCTTTCTTGTTCGGTTTCAGCACCGGCACCATAGCGGCGCACCATTCTGTGGGCTGAGTCACTTTTTCAATAATGCCCTCATTTTCCATGCGCTGCAGTTCTTTCTTAACCAGTGGTACAAGTGGCAGCGGTATCCATCTGGCTGTATGCACCGCGTATGGCTGGGCATCCTCCACCAGAGCTATTTTCACTGGGTCTGTTTTCAGCAGTCCACTTGAACCGAAAACTCCACTGACCTCATCCATCCGCTTCACTAGACCCATCTCCACTGCCTCTGGATGACTCAGCAGACAGCTGCCTCTCTCCTTGATTACATACACTGGAAAGGAGTATTGTTTCTCCTTGTAGTTGGTTGTGGCTTGAAACTGTCCTATGCAGCTGATGTTTCCACCTGGGCTTATAAAGCATGTGTCAGGAGGTCTCAGTTTTATGTTTGGCTTCAGCTTTTTAAATGTCCCTTGGTTGATAACAGTAGCGTCAGCCGCCGTGTCAATTTTAAAGGTTATTGGTACATCACTTATTGTTAAACTAACAGTCCAATCTTCCTGACTGCTCTCTTTGCCAACTTCTCCCAGAAAGTACAGCTGTTTAACCTCTTCAGTGACTTCTCTCACCGCTTTAGAGTGACATACACGCTCCCAATGTCCCTTTTTATGACACTTGTTGCACTTACTGTTCATTGCAGGACACTTCCGCTCATCGGTGTGCTGCGTCTTGCCGCACCTCCCGCATTCATCTACTTTGTTGGTTGCAGGACTGCTGCCACCATGACGCTGTCCGCCCTTTTTATTTTGGTGTCCGTCCCGCCGTCGGACAACATTGACGTTAGCCAGCTAGGCCTCTGGTTGGTTAGCTTGGAGGCTGAGCTGCTTTGTTATTGCCTCCGCATGGCGCACTTGTTCAATGACTTTCACCAGAGTAAGGTCCGCTGTGAGCTGGAACTGACGGGAGAGCACTTTGTCTTTTATGCCCACTACCAGACGGTCTCTGATATGTTCATCCCTCTTGTCCCCAAACTCACAGTGTTCAGACAGCTCATACAATGCCCGGATGTACATCTCCACTGTTTCTCCTGGCTGCTGGCTACGTTGATAGAAGCACGCCCTCTCATGTATGATGTTACGGCGGGGAATAAAGTAGCCGTCGAACTTTTTCAGTACGATATCATAGTCCACTTTATCATCCTCCGCCGCGAAGTCAAACGAGCTGAATATCTTTTCAGCCTCGCTTCCCATTGCATAAATCTGCGAACTCACTTGAATCTCCCCGTCGTCTTTATCCAGCTTTGTCGCGAGCCTGAAGCGCGAAAACCGTTGTTTCCACTCCGGCCATTCAACGGGGCAGTCAAACTTGAATTCACTCGGCGGATTAAACTTCGGCATGACCGCTCGTGTTCAGATACACAGACTATTCTGACACCATGTAATGTCCGTAGACGCCTTGTCTTACTGACATAAGAATAATTAAAGAATGAGCCGACTTCGTAGGTTCTTAACTGTGTAGCTTTTACTAGCGTTCTTTCAACATACAACCTTCATAACATGGGCGTCTAACTTCCTGTATACGTCACACGCACTGCACGTACACCCGTGAGTAGGTCAAGTTAAACAAGTGACAGGACCTTCAAAATAATAACCATCTTTCATTCATTACAGTACACTCTGCTCTCCAGCTCATCATTGTTAACCCTGGCACAGTTAACCCTTCCCAATTGTTACGTTGTTAACGTAACAATTGGGAAAGGGTAAAATCTCTCTCATAATGTTTTTCACTGATGTAAGCCCGTCTTTAAACACTTAGATTTTAAAAGAAGGTGTATGCTCAGAGACAGGCCCACATACCCCTGTAATTTACTACAGACAAGTGTAGTAAATTAAGCTAGTTAAAAAAAAAATGCTGAGTAGGAATCCCTCTGTCTTGCCCCAAAAGTGCATCTACTTAGCAAAAAAATAGCATAGACTTATCGAGGAATGTACCTTCTTAATCATAACTTACAGTGTATTGATAGTTTGTGTCAGTGCCTCTGTCTGCAGAGACGGCCTGCCGTGCCTGTCCCCGTGTTTCTTGTTTTCTGAATGTTCGGGCTATTTCTGGGCAGTGGGTCTGCTGGCCAGAGCCTGCAACCAATAGCGCTGCTTGTGGGTGGGATTCTTTGAAACTGTAGCATTGGATGAGGGTTGCAGACACTGTGGCTATTTGGTGATTTTCAGTCCCTATCAACTTTCAAAAATGAACCCAGTGACAAATATGACCAGTTTTTAAGGAGACAGGAAGTACTACCTCAAGAAAGGTCAATACTGCTCTCATTGTTCTGCAGTCTGCCCTGTGATGTGTTTTTGTGGCAGCTGTAGTTTTCTGACCGTTTTCACACGGAGTGGACAACTTCAGATATACAGCGCCGGTCCGTCTAAACTTTTGTGGTGTAAAACTGATGTCACATGACAGCTACCTAATTATTTTGTCTGTATTTCGTAAATATGTAAATAGTCAGTTTGTAACTTTGAATAGCTTTCATTGGCATCTTTTTAGAAAATTTCCCTCCATAAAGCCAGGGACAGAAGGTAGAGAAGACAGTTTTGTTTTTTGTTTTTTTTTTGTTTTTGTTTTTGGAATGTCTTATTTTTCTTTTTCAGATTTTTCGGCTTTGAGGGCCTGTCACTCCACTGAAACTGCTCTGACCAGAGTGGTGAACAATCTTTTACTAGCTATGGACTCTGATTCTACTTCTGTGCTTCTACTACTGGACCTCAGTGCACCCGTTGACACCATTGATCAATGTATACTATTAGACAGATTAATTTGTAATTTTGGTGTCTGTGTTAGCTCTCTCTTGGCTCAAGTCCTACGTATCTGGAAGAACACAGTGTGACTGCTATAGTAACATTACATCAACATTCTCTGATATTAAATATGGCGTACCTCAGGGCTCAGCTCTTGGCTCTCTACTTTTCTCTCTTTATATTTCAACTCTTGGCCAAATTATAGGCAGTTGTGGAATAAATTTCCATTGCTATGCTGATGATACTCAGCTGTATCTGCCTGTAAGGGCTGATGATCATACTCAAATGATTCATTTAGAGGCCTGCTTGGCTGCTGTGAAAAATTGGATGTCACGAAACTTTCTGCTTTTAAATTCGGATAAAACCGAGATGCTGGTCATTAGTCCTGCTAGTCACAGACACCGATTTTATCAAGTAACGATAGTAATCGACAGCTCTGTGATTTCATAAAGTGTGGCAGCTAAAAATCTTGGTGATACGTTTGATCCCAGCCTTTCCTTTGATAAGCACATTAAAGAAATCACCAAGACTGCCCTTTTTCACTTTCGTAACATAACTAAAATTTAGTCCTTTCTGTCCATGGCTGATGCAGAGACTCTAATACATGCATTTGTTTAATCCAGACTTGATTACTGTAATGTTCTGTTTTCAGGTCTGCCACACTCTAGTATTAAAGTCCTCAGATGGTTCAGAATGTTGCAGCTAGAATCCTAACTAAATCAAGGAAATTTGACCACATTGCACCAATTCTTGCCTTCCTTCATTGGCTTCCTATACATGTTAGATCAGAATTCAAGGTGCTTCTGCTGACTTATAAAATCCTAAATGCAGTGGTGGCTAGTAACGTGTTACGTTTACTCTGTTACATGTACTTGAGTACTTTTAAAAATAAATTGTACTTCTAAGAATAGTTGCTTTGCAGAATACTTTTTACTCTTACTCGAGTACACTTGTGATAAAATATGTCCTTTTACAGCTAGAATCCTAACTAAATCAAGGAAATTTGACCATAATACACCAATTCTTACCTCCCTCATTGGCTTCCTATCCATGTTAGATTAGAATTCAAGGTGCTTTTGCTGACTTAAAAAATCCTAAATGGGCTTGCCCCGTCTTACCTGTCTGATCTCCTTAAACCATGAATTCCATCTCGAGCTCTTTGCTCTCAACATACAGGGCTCCTGTGTGTACCCAAAGTGAAGAAAAAGTCAGCTGGTGGCAGGGCCTTTTACTATCGGGCCCCGTTCTTGTGGAATAACCCGCCTGCTACCATCAGACAATCAGAGTCTGTTGAGTCGTTTAAACCCAAACTTAAAACTCATCCTTTTTCCTTAGCCTGCAATTAGTTGTCTTTAAGTTGAGTGCTTCACTACCTATACTGCATGGTGGGTCAGTCTCTGTCTTAATGAATTTACCAAGCACTGTTCTGCCAGTGCGATTATAGTGTATAGATTGACTATTGCAAACTGTTCTCTTTTCTCATGTCTTTTCTCTCTCTCTGAATGATGTCTTCTCCTTTCTCTTTTTCTGTGTGAATGGTGTCATGTGAGTATTCCTTGTGTGCATGTGCAGTCAGTCCTCCTCCCAGGTCTCTGTGGTGACGGTGGCCGCCACCTGGATGCTGCTTGTCATCCCCCTCATCACGTTTCCTTTTCATATATCCTATGAACCCATATAATTGTTATCCTGTTTCAATGTCATATCTTTCTCTCACTAAGATGTGTGACTAATTTTATTTATTTATTTGTTTATTTAAATGGTGATGGTGGTCACGTGGCTTGAGTCCTGGGCTGTTCCAGTCGCATCTGGACAGTGCTTGGCATCCTGCTCATCATATTCTTCATACATTTTATAATTCCATTATAATTCTGTTATCCTCTTTCAATGTTGTATTCTGTAAATTATGTAAACACAACATCCATTGCATGTCGCTGTCTTGGGAGAGAGATCCATCCTCTGTTGCTGTCCTTGAGGTTTCTTCCTATTTTTTCTCCTGTTAAAGGTTTTTTTTTCTTTTCTTTTTTTAGGGAGTTGTTCCTTATCCGATGCGAGGGGTGTAAGAACAGGATGTTGTGTTGCTGTAAAGCCCATTGAGGCAAATTTGTAATTTGTGATATTGGGCTATACAAATAAAATTGACTTGCCTTTTTCAGGTCCATTTCAATAACCACACAGAACACAAAACACCAAAGAAACTCCACCCCCCCCCACACACACAAACCCAACTAGAAAAACAGAAGACGGGGGAGAAAAAAAGTCAGTGCATAGAGTAAAATACAGAGACACTGCACAAACAGTGTTACATCATTTAAAGAAGCCTTCTGGCTAACCAGAAATGATCACATCCCTATGGTGGCGTCAGTGATGTGCCTATGTATTCAAGGTAAGGCTACCAAATTTTCAGAAAGTTGTTGTATCCTTTTCTAAGACTTTATGTGATATTTTCAAGAATACAACTGTTCATTTGCAAAGACCATCTATTAATGAGGAGAGGGGAATCAGATTTCCATGTCACTTTTGCATTTCCTGGCCACACACAAAGTGATTTCTGTAAATTTAATTTGGGAATTGGTTGAGGATGTACTGACACTTGTGAAATTCCCCAGTAAAGCTCAGGTTCCAACGGGTAGGTAACTCCTGTGATCTTGGTCAAGGTGTCACAGAAGTCATACCAAAAGGCGCCTCACCTTTGTACAAAAGCAGGTACGCTACAGAAAGGAGCCGACCTCTATACCACATCTGAAGCACATTTCTGACAATTCAGATTTGGATTTATGTAAATTCTGTCAGATGAGGTACAGCTGATGGAGGAAATTATAGTGAATCAGTCTTTAACCAGGCTTTAATGGTAGCTGACAAAGGAGAAGGCGTTTGAAAATGAAAATGAACTGTCATGTTATATATTTGCAAATTATATGCACATTGACATGTGAGGTCTCTAGCAAAATTCATAGCGTGTCTAACTTTCCTCAACCCTATTTCATTGAACTTACCTAAACGTAACCTAATCTACCTTAACCTGATTTAACCTCAACCTCTACCTAAACCTAACCTTAACCCAATGCTTACCTTAACCTAAGCTTAACCAATCGATAGCTAATCAAATAGTGCTCTAGTGACATAGAGCATGCCATGGCTACTTTCTAAGGAAATAAGTTGGCAACAGTGGTTCAAGATCATTACAGCAGAAATGTTACACAATGGTGGACAAATCACCTAAAAAACAAAACCACACATGGTAAAACGCCAAGTAGACAGGTCTCGCTCCACAACCAGAGTGAATCTGGTGTTAGTTTTCCCACCTTTGAGGAGCATTGAAGGAGAGGATGGAGATGAAAAGTGGCCTGTAGTTATGCAAACACAGAGGAGCTTCCCCACCTGTTCAATGGGTTTTTTCACCATTTCTACTCTTTATTTTTTTTACAATTGGTAGCTTGGTCAAAATTCCTGAAGCAGTGACTAATTTTGTTGTGGACTTCGCATCTTGCTGAAGTAAGGAGAAAGGGACAACTTCTCAGATTGTGTCTACAAGCCACAAGTAGCAGCATGCCTTTAACTAGAGTGGCACAGTGGTTAGCACTATTGCCTCACAGCAAGAATATCCTGGGTTCGAACCCCAGGCCAACCCAGGTCTTTTCTGTGTGGAGTTTGCATGTTCTCCCTGTGTCTGCGTGAGTTTCCTCCAGGTGCTCCAGTTTCCTCCAACTATCAAAATACATGCATGTTAGGGTTAAGTCAATCAATCAAGGTCAGATAGTCAATCAATCAATGTTTAATACCTTCTAATTTGAAGTGAATAGGTTTACTGTTAGTATCACAAAAATAGGTACAACAATATACAAGAAAAATATACAAAAAAAGAATAAATGCATAAAATAAATTGAATGATTATAAAAACATGGCATTGGGAGTAACAGACCAAGCTAAAAAAATGAAAGAAAACAGAAGTCAGGGGTGGGAATCTACAAAAAGGCTTGCCTGAAAGGATGGGTTTTTAGAAGCTGCTTAAAACAGTCCAAAGATTCAGCAAATCTAATGGATTGGGAGAGATTATTCCAGAGCCTTGGGGCCAAGAGTATAAAGGCGCAGTCACCTTTTGTTTTGCAGTTGGAGTGAGGAATGGATAAAAGACCGAGGTTTGAGGATCAGAGTGGTCGGGATGTGGACTGAGGATGAAGAGATCAGAAATATACCTGGGGATGCAGTGTTTTAAATGTAATCAAAAAGATCTAATAAGTTATTCTGAATTTCACGAGAAGCCAATGGAGGGATGCAAGAATAGGAGTAATATGGGACCTACGGCTAGTTCTGGTTAGTAGTCTAGCAGCGGCATTCTGAACCAGCTGTAGACGATTTAAAGTGGCTTTGTTGAGGCCAGAATAGAGGGAGTTACAGTAATCTAGTCGGGAGAAAATGAAACTGTGAATTAATTTTTCGATATCCTTAAAAGACAAAGTATTTCGGATTTTTGCAATAGTTCGTAGCTGAAGAAAACAGGATTGGACACGTTTAGTAACATGGTGATTGAAAGACATGTTCTGGTCAAAGATGACACCAAGATTCTTAATGGTAGGTTTGACGTTTGAATGAAGTGGACAAATAAACTGATCAACTGTAGTGGCAATGTTCTGAGGATCAATTAAGAGAACTTCAATTTTTTTCGGGGTTTAGGTAGAGGAAAATAAGGGACATCCAGTCTTTGGTGGCAGCTAAGCAGTCATGGAGGGAGGACAGTTGATTCAGGTTATTGGGTTTGGCAGAGAAATAGATCTAAGTATCATCAGCATAAAAGCGGTATGACATCCCTTAGAATAAACTAGAATAGAACTTTGTCATTGTACAAGTACAACGAAATTTGAAAGTGCAGTTCTTATCAGTGCAAAGTTCAGTATAAAAAGAATTAAGAACATAAAGCACATACACATTCATTTCTACATTCTACTGGACACCGATATTGTACAAAAAGTCAGGAATCAAGACTTAGCAGCATTTAGTGCAGTTATGGCTTGGGAATAGAAGCGGTTCTTTAGTCTGTTTGTCTGAGCTCTTATTGTCCTGTAACGTCTGCCTGAGGGCAGCAGTTCAAACAGATGGTGTCTTGGGTGGGATGGCTCCTTGATAATGCCATGGGTTTTTTTGAGGCAGCGGGAACTGTATATAGGTCTTCCAGGGAGGGGAGTGGGCATCCGATAATCTTCTGGGCGGTGGTGATTTCCCTCTGGAGCGCTTTCCTCTCTGCTACTGTGCTACTGGCAAACCAGACACAGATGCAGTAGGTCAGTATGCTCTCTATGGAGCAGCGGTAGAAGGACACAAGCAGTGAGGTGGTAAGGTGGTTCTTCCCGAGGATCCTCAGGCAGTAGAGTCTCTGTTGTGCCTTTTTTTCTGATTTTTCCCTTTTTCTCCCAGTTTAGTGGCCAATCGATCCCCTATTTTAGTTCAAACACCCACCGTCGTACTGCATGCATTCGCCAACTGCATCTCTCCGGCCAGCAGTCTTGAAGGAGACGCCTCGCCACTTCCGTGACAAGGCGAATCCAGGCCGAACCACTGCTTTTTCCGACACACACAGAGACGCATTCATGTGACGAACACAAGCCGACTCCGCCCCCCTCCCGAAGACAGCGTCGCCAATTATTGCTGCTTCATCGAGTCCGGCCATAGTCGGATCTGACGAGACCGAGGTGCGAACCCCGGTCCCCAGTGAGCAACTGCATCGAGACAAAGCCGACGCTTAGACTGCTACACCACCGAGGGCCCCTCTGCTGTGCCTTCTTAACCAGCGCCGTGGTGTCAGGCCCTCCTCTATGTGTATGCCCAGAAACTGGAAGTCCAAGGCACACTCAACACACAGTCCCCGTCGATAAAAAGAAGATGACTGTCCGTTTTGTTCCTCCTGTAGTCTATAATCAGCTCCTTTGTCTTGGAGGTATTGAGCATCAGGTTATTTTCCATGCACCACACAGATAGCCGCTCCACCTCGTCCCGGTATGCAGACTCATCCCCCCCAGAGATGAGCCCCACCACTGTAGTTTCATCTGCAAACTTGACGATGGTGTTGCTGGAGTGAGTGGGGGTGCAGTTGTGTGTGCACAGGGTGTAGAGTAGGGGGCTCAGCACACACCACTGTGGGGAGCCGGTGCTGAGGCTGAGGAGATGTGGGGAGCCTACTTTGACCCTCTGTGGGCACTCAGACAGGAAGTCCTTAATCCAGAGGCAGATGGAATAAGCAAGGCCCAGTTCTGTCAGGTTGGTCACAAGTCTGTGGGGGAGGATGGTGTTGAATGCAGAGCTGAAGTCCACAAAGAGCAGCCTGGCGTAGCTCCCCTGCTGCTCTAGGTGGGTCAGGGCGGTGTGGTGAGATGTAGCTATAGCATCCTCTGTGGATCTATTTGCTCTGTAGGCAAACTGGTGTGTGTCGAAAGTGGGTGGGAGGCTTGAGATGATGTGACTCCGAACCAGTTTCTCAAAGCACTTTATTATGACGGGTGTGAGTGCAACAGGTCGGCAGTCGTTCAGGCTGCTGACAGTAGACTTTTTTGGCAGTGGGACTATGGTGGATGACTTCAGACAGGGTGGGATGGTGGACTGGGATAGGGCCTGGTTGAAGATCTTGGTGAAGACCCCACCAGTTGGTCTGCACATTCCTTCAGCACCCCTCCAGGGACACCATCGGGACCCACAGCCTTCCTTGGGTTCACCGCCCTCAGTGTGCACCTCACCTCATGCTCCTTCACTGTGAGGATGAGGCTGCTGTAGGCTGGTGGATGGAACGTGGCTGCCTCCAGTGGCTTCTCCGGTTGCTGGATTTGTAGTTGGTGATGTGGTGAACCCCCTGCCACACCTGCATTGTGTTGTTGCTGTTGAAGTGGTCCTCAATTTCATTTTTGTAAGCTGCTTTGGCCTCTCTGATGCCTCTTTTCAGGTTGGCTCTGGCAGTGCCGTATTGTGCCCCATCACCAGACCTGAGAGCAGTGTTCCTGTCCCTCAGCAGGCTCTGGACCTCTTTTGTCATCCAGGGCTTCTGGTTGGGATAAACCTGGATTTGCTTGTTCATGGTAACAGTGTCCATGCAGTTCTTGATATAGCACAGGACAGTAGTGGTATACTCCTCCAGGTCCTGATGTTCAAAAATATCCCAGTTAGTTCTTTCAAAGCAGTCCTGCAGCTTATTAGAGGCACCCTCAGGCCATGTTTTAACAGTCTTAGTTGTGGTAAGAGCACTTTTCCTGAGGGGGGTGTATGCCGGAATTAGGAGCAGGGACACATGGTCAGACTGGCCTAGGTGTGGTAGTGGTTTAGCCCTGTAGCCCTGTTTGATGTTGGAGTAGACCTTGTCCAGTGTATTTGCTCCCCTAGTAGCACACTTAATGTGCTGATGGAGTTTAGGGAGCACTGCTTTTAAATCAGCACAGTTAAAGTCCCCCACTATGATGTGAACAGCCTCAGGATACATGCTGTGGTTGTTGCTAATGGTGTTATGTAAATGTCCAAGAGACGAGCTAGCATTAGCATCTGGTGGAATATAAACAGCAGTTATCATAACCACAATAAACTCCCGGGGAAGATATATGGGCCTGCATTTAACAGTCACGTACTCCACGTCCGTGGGGCAGTAGCTGTCTACAGTCTTTGTGTTGGTATACCAGTTGTTGTTCACATAGACGCAAAGCCCCCCTCCTTTGGTCTTACTGGAGTCTCTGGTCCTGTCCTGATGGTGTATTGTGCGGCCTGCTAGCTCAATAGCTGTATCCGGTATGAATGAATGAAGCCAGGTCTCTGTAATAAGCAGGATGCAACTGTTCTTGATGGTCTTGTCTGTTGCAACCTGTAACTTCAGTTCGTCCATCTTATTTGCAAGGGATCTAGCATTTGTTAGGAAAATACTAGCGAGCAGCGGCTTGTGTGGCCGTCTCCTTAGCCTCACCAACACGCCGGCTCTACAGCCTCGCTTTTGCCTCCTGTCCCTGCGTCGCCGTCGCCCCCCCGCCAGCTGGGATGGTAAACCACGGAGAACCCAGACTCCTGGCTATGTCCGCCGGTATGTCGTAGTAGTGGAGAAACTCTGCAGTAATAGACTGCTCATTCTGTAATCCTATCTTTAGGAGATCGAATCGGCTGTAGATGTTGTTCGCTCAGCAGAATGTCGTCAGGACGACCAACAAAACATACAAAGGCAGCCACAAAACGCACCGAAAAGAAGAGCACCGATCCGCTGCGCCTATGCATGCTGCTATCTTGCCATTTTTTCTTGAAAGTGACTAAACAAATGACCCAGAGGAAGCATGTATACAGAGAAGAGGATTGGCCCAAGAACAGTCCCCTGGGGGACTCCACACAGTAGGGGAGCTGACGAGGATACAAGATTGTTGATAGAAACATAAAAATATCTATTTGTCAGATAAGAGCGAAACCAATTTAACGCTGTACCAGAAATGCCAGCACCGTTCTCCAACCTATCGAGTAAGATGGTATGATCGATGGTATCAAATGCAGCAGTTAAATCTAGGAGAATGAGAATAGTGTATTCACTTTTATCAGCATACATAAGAATGTCATTGAACACTCTTGGTAATGCAGTCTCAGTACTATGCTTGTGACGAAAGCCGGATTGAAATTCATCAAAAATGTTTGACCCTCAGTCAGCTGCAGGATTTGGTCAGCAATGATTTTTTCAAGGATTTTGGATAAGATAGAAAGTTTATAAATAGGTCTATAATTCTCTACCCTTGCAGGATCAAGGGAGGGTTTTTTGAGGAGGGGCTGAACACAGGCAATTTTAGAGCAGGTAGGGACCTAAGCCACGGAGGATGGATTTTAAAAATGTTGTTGGAACTATATCAACGGGACTGGAGGAGGGACTCCACGGGGACCATCGATCTTGTCAACAAAGACAGACAAGAAATGTTCAGTCATTAGCAGAACAAGCAGAAATGGTAGGAAGAGAGGGATTCACAAGCTGATTGATAGTACTAAACAAAAACCTAGGGTTATGTTTATTACTCTCGATCAAGTCAGAGAAGTAAGCAGCGCTCGCATCTTTAATAGTTTGATTCAAATCAGATAATAACTCTATGTGGAGTTGATGAACGTCAAGAGCAGATTGTGTTAATAACTGGGACAGCCCTGGAAGTATATGGAGCTGAGAAATCAAGGGCAGATATACACAAATCATTAAACCAACTAACTTAGTCATAAATGTTGGCGAAGACTGGACGGCAGCTAGCCAGACTGGAAAAATAACAAGAAAACATGGCTGCTGACTGCTTATTAAAAATGCGAGAATTAATTATACATTTCTGGGGTAGTGTAGCAGGTAGTAAAAAAGCATCAAATATAATACATTTATAGTCAGAGACAAAATCGATCTTATACAGGGAATTTACATGTTCAGGGTGAAAACTAAATCAAGGGTGTGCCCACGGTTATGTGTGGGGCCACTGACATGCTGCACAAGTTTAAAAGATTTAGCAATGTTTAAAAAATCGATGACAAATGAGTTAAAAGGATTATCAATATGGATGTTAAAATCACCAACTATAATGACCCTATCAAATTTAAGAACAAGAGAGGACAATAGCTCAGAGAATTCATTAAGAAAACCTGTAGATGAATTGGGGGGGGGGTCAATAAATAATTACACAGCAAATGGGGTTGTCACACACAATTTTAAAAGTTAAGACTTCAAAGCTATTAAAAGAACGAGAAGTGAAAGGAACACATGTGTAAAGGTTCTTAAAGGCAGCACCACGACCTGTTAACCTGGGTGCATTCAGAAAATTATAACTGGGTGGGCAGAGCTCCACTAGAGGGGCGCACTCCCCAGGTTTAAGCCAGGTCTCAGAAAGAAATAGAAAGTCAAGGTTGAGGGAAGTAATTAAATCATTGAGAACAAAATACTTATTTCACATGGACTGGGCATTTAAAAGAGCAAAAACAATTGGGACAAGGGGCTTAGTTGAGCTGGAATCCCTACAGCAGACTGTAATCAAATTATCTGGCCTGACAGTTGAAGATGCATAGTGCAAAGGGTAGTGATTCACCGGTGAGTGCAGTCGCCTCTGGTCCGGGCTATCGGGTTCGATTCCCGGCTGTCCCCTGAATTTGCTAAATTGGTGGGACCTTTTAGTTGACTGGTTAGCGCAGTTGCCCATGGTTCGGGCTACCTGGGTTCGACTCCCAACTGCGGCAGCGGCTGGCTAGTTGCCTCCTGAATTCGCTATATTGGTGTCAGAAGTGGGATGATGTGACCGTGAGGCTATGGAAGCGTATGCGCCCAGAGGCATGAGGGACGCTCCAGTAAGTCCTTGGCTTAGATTCCTAATGCTATGCAAGTCAACTACTTCTCAGATGTACATCACTTTGAATACAGGCATCTCCTAAATGAAATTGTTAATTATACAATAAAGTGTCGCCGTCTCTGTATGTGGGTCTCTCTGTATTTAAGCTTAGTATTTGGTACTTTGCACTTAGTTATTTCAGCGCTAGTTTGTTATTTACATTCTAATATGCCCCTTCTATAGTAGTTTTGCTCTCTGTTTAGACTCAGTGTAGCCGGTAATTCTCTTGTCGCTTGCTTCTGTATTCTTTGTTGGGTTCTAGCAAAGACCACCCACCCCTGAGACCTGCATCTGCTTCTGGTCTTGTCTGCTTTTGGGTCTTCTCTCGTCTAGAGCTGTTACAGCTTCCCTCAATGGGGTTGTTAACTCCTTGGGGTTGTTAAAATGTCAAAATATAAAGTCATGTTTACAAATCTAAATTGTTTCCAGCCATTGTCTTAATAATAGATATTGTTTTTTTACATGTTGAACAGTCCTCATAAAAAGTGCTTGCATGGCTGAAAATGCTGTAAAAAATGTAAGCGATGCAGTGAAAACAGCAGCTTTTAAAGAACGCAGCTGTGGCTCAGGATAACTTTAAAATGATAGTTTGTATTTCATCTCTAGCCCAGTTAGTGCTGATATGCTCATCATATGGCTTGAATAAGTTGAGCTACTGCTAATTGGTACAAACTTTCCATTAGGTTGTGCATATATCTACCGATGACTGTAGCTTTTGCCTCAAAATGACATCACAAGTAGCCTGCGACTCTTCAGCTTCAAGAAATTTTATCACAGACATATATTTCATTACCTGAAATGTTGTGCACCACCAGAAAAGTCACTCAGATCAGCAGGTTAGAAATGACTTAGGAGATGGTTGTAAATGTGGTCCTACTTTAACGTGTACTAATACAATTAACATTAAAGCATATTTAAGTTTGTATCCTTCAAATCCATCTTACAGTTTTTCCATTGTCAAACAACCTCAGCACAAGTTAAAGAGATGCACACTTATTCATAGTAAATATTGGGGGCTTTTCTAACAATTTCACTAATCTTAAAGCTATTTTCCGTTGTCTCAGTGACATGAGTACATATCTACAATTATCCTTTAACTAAAATTTGTTTCATGTTATGTCATCCCACTGTTATGTGGCACATGTGCTCAGATGATGATGTTTTGCATTGGGACTATGACTTATTTTTCTTAAGTTGAGCAAAGAAATGTGTTTCTTTAAATGGGAGAGTGTGACAATTCTCTATTGAGACTGAAAACACAAGATGTGACTATCTGGAAACAAGTCAGCTGAAATTTTTTAAATTTTAAGAATAAAATTGAATTTATAGGAGAGCAACAAACAAACTAGCATGTTTTGCCGATATTCAGATTTAGAGATGTGTGAACATTGTTTGTAAATAACAATCTCAATATTACTATATTTATCATATAGTCTGGCGGGTCTGCTTGCCGGGCCTGCATGGTTATTCATTCAGATAATGACTGTGGAGTTACTTCAGCTGAAAAGCTGAAGTTGAGTCCATTGTGTGGCCCTTATTTGCTAAAATAAATATTGTAAATCAATCAATCAATCAATCAATCAACCGACCAACCAACAAATACTTTAATGATATACCTTAGCATGCATCCCCCAATAAAAGCAGCCAAGGGGTTTTTGCAGAACATCAGAACAATCATAATAATACAAATGTAAACTGAAATCCGTTTAAAGCGAAAATCAGAAATCAAGATAAAAGTCAATTTAAAACCAAAATTTATTTGAAAAAGGACAGTGAATGAAAACAAAACCCACAAAAAGAGACAAGTTAGCATAAAACAATTATATTTCTCACCTCTCCTTTTCGCAGACAGACTCAGAAGTTGTGAAAATGACTTTAGGTATTTTGGAGTATTGTTCAGACACATGTAAAGCTTGGAACACCTAAGACAAGTACCAGTTTGGAAATGTGTGCGTTGAATGTGTGCTTCATAAGCTGGGTGTGAATCTAAATCGAAGTCAGCAGGCCTGGTCTGTTAGCAGTCGTTTATTACTATTGACTCCAATCGTGACAGTTCGTTTATATCAAAGGGCCGCTAAGCAAGCACTTTATTGAAATTTTATGTTTTTTTTAAATGCACCTGCAGTTTTTACACAAAATCAGCCATATTTTACCTGAGTACTCCTGTTTCCAAATGTCAGTAAAACCTTTTTAAATCAAAGTAGTCTAAAAATCTACTTAAGTAACCTCAAACTGCAAATAGTCTATCTAAATGAAATATGACATGCTACTGTATCTAGCCTCAAAGCATGATATGCAGACTAAAGAGCACCAAAATCTTTTCCTATATCCTCCAGTACAGTGTTTTAACATTGCTTAGAGTTGAGATGCAGATGCCAAAAACACCTAAACTCTCAAAGAATCAAATTGGGAAGGTCAGAAGTCTTGTTTGCATCTAATTTTATATTCATTTGCTGTTTTTTGACCTGGCGGGCGTCTGTCCATTAGATTTTATTCCCATCCGAAATGCCTGATATCAGAGTAAATGCTCTCTCCTCCTGCCACCCCTGCTGCCCCTCCTCTCTCATCGCCATGTTGCCTCCTGGAGAAGTATAGACCTGCCGAATACACCAACGCGTCCTCGTTTCTCTGAAGGAAATATGGGGTAAAATGTCATTGGATTCCGTGTGCATAAACATAAATACGTTTAAAAACCTCAGTGATAAATGTTTTTATGTAAATGATCAAGTCTATCTCATATTTCAGTTCCTTACCTGTTTCGTGTGCTGATCACCGCTGGTTGATGTAGCATATGTTTGTAGAGCGTTATCATCGGCTGGTTTGTCATATGAAAAGTCAGTTAATAACACAAAGTACAACAAGGATTCACCAGGTTACAGCTCATGTCATTTAACTGTTAAGCTAAATCAAACATGGTCTGATAAATAACTAGCATTAATTGAACTGAAATCATGCAGGCTTGAGAAAAATACGTTTGATGCAGTAATGAATGATAAGGAATTAGAAATTTAAAAAATCTGTTGTACCTTCATTACAATTGCACTCTTTTTTCTTGATGGTAAAAACAAGGAGAACTATTACAACCACACATATGGTCAATGCTGTAATTAGCAGGATTAGAAATGCAGTCTGGGCTTGCGTCAAATCCAATAACCCCATGTGAGTATCTGGAACATGGCATCAAACAACAACAACAACAACAACAGTAACAAGAATATTAAAATATAATTATAAATATGAAAAATAAACCTTGTATCTAATTGTGTCTTTTTTCATGAGATGATGTCGAATAAAAGCCAAATTCAGGCCTTAAACACCTTATTCAAGTTTTAAAGGAACATTCAAGAATGAAATTCCACACGTCCACATTAAAAAGACAGCAACGTAGTTACTACCTTTGATATGCAGTTTAGACCCATTTCCAAAATATATCTCGCCACATGTGACCACGGCACAGTAGTAACTGCCAGTGTCAGAAGGCAGGACATTGTCCTTATGGAGGCTGTGGGAGCAGCTGGGAGAAGGATAGGAGCTCTCATTTCTCTCATCACATCCATCACCCCAGTTTCCATTGCTGTACATGATGTGTGGCTGAGATTCGCCCGCTCCAGCTTTGAACCAGAGCACACGGCGTTGGTCCAGGCAGGTCTGAGCATCTGAACTGGAGAAGACTGAACAAGTGAGGGTCACAGGGTCTCCTGGATAGACAGACTGAGGAACAGGGTCTTGGATGACAGTATGGATATCTCTCCTCGGTCCTGGAGAATATGCACAGATGATTTAAAGATACATCCTAGGATGCACTGGGAGACATCGTCAGTGTACTTCTATGAAATCCTGGGTGAATCCGAAAATGCCATGTAGGATTTGATGTGTGTGTGTGTGTGTGTGTGTGTGTGTGTGTGTGTGTGTGTGTGTGTGTGTGTGTGTGTGTGTGTGTGTGTGTGTGTGTGTGTGTGTGTGTGTGTCCTTACTAAACATCAAATTGGAATAAATTAAATTTGCTTAGAGCTACATTATCAAAAGCAATTTTGATGTGTAAAAGATTAGATAAAAATCCAACACCAATACCAATATAACAAATATACCAATATAATGTTTTCACTGGCAATAAAGATTCCAAGTACAGATCTTATATAAATATCAGCCAATATCAAGTACCGATTCAATCCAGTGCAGTCTAAAATTAGTTTGGGGTCAATGAGCCAAATAACTGAGATACTATAATTTTATCATTAAAGAAATACAGGCCTACATGCACCAAAATGGAGTAAGTCAAGCCATTTTGCTTTTACTTATGACGTGCCCCTCATGGCTTTTGGTATGGGATTTTAGTCTTGGGTAAAATAGAAAACATCAGTGTTTCATTTTAGCCTGGTATGAGCCCAGTACCAGATACCAGTATCAGTAGTTCTGGGCTTCATTTCTAAATTATGGGGATATGTATGATTGCTAAATTTTTGCAAATACAAACGAAAAAATGTACAATTTGTAACTACTGTTGAGAATGATCTGTTCGATATCAACACAGCCACTTTACTTGTCTCTGAGTCAGAAAAACACATTTCCTTTGGCTGAATACTCTGTATTTACCTTTGATTGTCAGAAATACTCCTTTTAAGAAAATCATTTTTACACTTGTTACTGTGATACAGTAGTACATGCCGGCATCATTTCGGTTTGTTTTTACAATGTGCACTTCAAATTTCCCTTGCTCATTTTTTGCTGTAACACGGGGAGACATGTAATAAACATCACCACCAAAAGCATAAATTGCTCCCAAAACTTCAGGCATGTTTGCAACATGTCTGATCCAAAATAAGGTTCCCCCTGACAACTTGTGTGTCTCATAAAGACACGTCAGATGCACAGTTTCTCCAACACGAGCAGTCTCTGTCACAAAGAGTTCATCAGCTGTGCATTCTGAAAAAAAGATGTAATTAAAACCTGATTAAAATTTACACACATTCACAAGTATTTCATCCTAACATGCTTACCATTCTTGAGAAGTATCTGGAATCAACCTGACTTTTTCCAAATGCACTTACGTCCAGTTCTGCTCACAAACAGTATGCAAAGGAAGATCAGCATTTTCAGATTAACCCGGTTGAAACTGCTTTTTATTTTGAACCAAACTGACAGATGATTCAACCTCAATCTGATCATATCAGAGGGGAGGAAACACATTCTACGTTGAATGCGATTGGCTAGACATCGTGATGGCGTTCCAGTCCACTACCACAATGGAAACACTTACAACTAAAATGTTTCTACCTTGTGCTCATGCCCACAGAGGGCAACACGAGTTAGTAATATCATTTAGCAATGAAAATCTCAACTAATTTCCACTGTTGGCTCTGACAGTTAATATTTAATTCACAAGTTTTCCTCTGTGGGCAAAGAAAAGAAAGAAATCATCATCAAAAATGTTTTGTTACATAAAATGAAGCACTGCAACAATGTTTTACAGGTGGGCCCAAACACACACTTAACTTGATAGGAATCAAAACCATTAATACCACCAACAACTGATGATTCGCTGTGTTGTAATTTCTCTAAAACTAAAAATATAGCCCAAACACTTGAAAACACACAGACATACATATATATATATATATATATCGGTTTTTTTCCAAAACCGTCAATGGTGTTGTTATAAGTGCTCAACTAATGAGGAGCAGAATATCAATACAGATACAGGAAAAAAAAAGTTTTAATACTGATGAGTGTGCGACGCACGAAACAGGCCTGTACTGCAATATATTAAAACTTTTTTTTTCTGTATCTGTATTGATGTATATATATATATGCACACACACATCCACACACACACACACACACACACACACACACACACACACACACACACACACACACACACACACACACTCACGCAAGGAGATGCACACAAGGAGATGCACACAAGTGCGCGCGCACCCACACCCACACACACACACAAAAACACACACACACACACACCCACACCAACCCACCCACACACACACACACCCACACCCACCCACACACACACACACACACACAAAATATCATCACATCGCGTGCAAATATGCATCTGACCTGTGAGGTATCTTTAATTTCCAGAGAAGTTGCAACATCTCTTGTCATGACAGGTTAAGAATAGGAGTACTTTGGGGTCTTACATCAGAGACTGTTTTAAGTAAATATTTCTTTCTATTTCCTTTCCATGTAAAGTAAATTTTGACACCTTATATTTTTCTCACTAAATGTAGTAGTTTAATAAAAGAACAAAAATAATTGAGGAGGTGCAACCTATATAGGTGATGGTTGCGCTTTCTCTCGGTGTCAATACATTCTCTTTGTCAACAGCTCATTATTTTCTGACACAGTGAGTATGATGTTCATGTATTAAGCATGGGATCCTGGGTTCGAGCCGCGGGGTAGTTCAACCTTGGTGGGTCGTCCCGGGTTGTCCTTTGTGTGGAGTTTGCATGTTCTCCCCGTGTATGCGTGGGTTTCCTCCGGGGGCTCCGGTTTCCTCCTACAGTCCAAAGACATGTAAGTCAAGTGTATTGGCTGTACTAAATTGTCCCTAGGTATGAATGTGTGTGTGGGTGTGTGTGGGTGTCGGCCCAGTGGTGGTTTGGCGGCCTGTCCAGAGTGTCTCCTATCCTGCCGCCCAATGACTGCTGGAATAGGCTCCAGCATCCCCGCGACCCTGAGAGCAGGATAAGCGGTTCAGATAGTGGATGGATGGATGGTATTAAGCATGCTCATGCATTAGGCATTTGACGTTCATCTATTAAGCTAAGCCTGCCCGCAGCTCTGCAGGCAGGCTTAGCTGATTGCAATTTTTTTTTCTATTTAAGTTTTTTTTTTTTTTTGAAATGATGGACATTTAACCTCCTTGTATGGGCTGAGGAGGAAGGGTCGAAGATGGGCCTGGTCCTCTCTCTCAGTGTATTGTGCTGACATCTCCTGGTGGAGCATGCGATTTAACAAAACAGGTTAAAGGCTACAATTGGGTTTAAAAACCAACTTTGTGTTGACTGCACAGTAGTATTATTTTCATTTGGCCCAGTTGTCTTTAAATAAAACTGTAATTAATAATAATAATTATAATAATAATGATAATGATAATAATAATAATAATTTTACTTAAAGGCACCTTTCATGACACTCAATGTCAACTTATATCAAATACAATAAAACAAAGCAGTAAAAACATTAGTGCCATCGACGGCTTCCGGTTTGGGAGTAGGCAGCAAGTCGGAAAAGCTCTGTCACCATTCGACATTTATTTGATATCTGCTGTATTATTTACCCGTATAAACATCGGAGAACCCGCTTCTAAGACTGGCTTCTGATTTGGCCTCCTTTATATCCAGTTCAACATGGGCAAAACAACCAAAACCAAAGACAAAAAAGCAGAACGTGAGGGGAATAGCAGTCAACATGGCGGATTGCAATCATCCCAGGCATGGCGACGGCAGCAACACAGCAGTAACTTTGGCGGATATACAGAAACTACTCTCCGGGCGAATTATCACAGACTTGACAGCACAAATTTCATTCCATCCATGTTACTATTGCCAGACATGATCAGGCAATTCAGGCTATTGAAACGTCAATGAATGACTTCCCGGGGAGAATAATCACACTAGAATCTACAACTGGTCATCTTGTGAAGGAGAATGAACAACTGGAACTGAACGTTGATGACCTCGAGAACAGGTCCAGGAGGTGCAATATTCGTGTAACAGGCATAACAGAGAGAGTTGAAGTCACCCAAGCAACTTGTTTCATTGAATCCTGTCTCAGAAATATTTGGTGCCGATGCTTTCTCCCGCCCTATAACCGTAGACAGAGCGCATAGGGTAGCCATCCAGAGGAGATAGGATGGTGCACCCTGTCCCTTCATAACCTGTATACACCACTTCCAGATGAAGCAAAAGATAATGCAGCTTGCACGTGAGAAAGGTTCCCTGTTTTACAGGGGCGCGGAGATCCACATCTATCCAGATTATAGTGCTGAGGTAGCCAGAAAGAGAGCTGCCTTCACTCCTATCGAGGCCCAACTAAGAAAAGCGGGGCTCCGCTTTAGCCTACTTTTTCCCGCTGAACTCCGTGTGATAGCAGATGGTACCAGGCTTGAGTGCAACACTACGGCTGAAGCAGCTGCCTTTTTGGAGAGCCAGCGAGCTACAACATAATACCCCTCATTAACCATAACTAGGGGAAATATTCCGGGGTTGTCACATCTTCCTAGATTAGGTCGGTTGGAATATAATTGCTGCCTAACTAAGTTGACCAGCACTTGAAAACTGAAGAACATCTCCCGTATGCTGTCGGTCTATGTGTGTGTATAGGGGGTGTCTGCGTTGTGAGCAGTTTATCATGGGGTGTTTGAATAACACTGTTCAGTTGTTGTTCAATGATGGCTAACTACGCCTCCAATGTTACGCCATTAGCCCTAATTGCCAACCACATGCTATCAACACTAGCGGGATACATCACAGTGTAGAGGAGCTCAATCGGGAGTCGTGACTATTGTATTTAGAAATCACGTCAGGACACAGCGCTGTCGCTCGACACAACCGCTACGTTGCATTCTTTATTTAGACTCACACAGCATCACAGGCAGACCCGATCAAACAACCCAGAGCCCGCAGGCATCACCAATCGATCCCAGCACAATAGAACAGCACCAAATCAAATGCAGCACTGGCGATGTGTGCAGACATAACATCCCCCCCCCCCCCGGCAGGATCTCAAACATGAAAGGTTGACACAAAGTCCTCTAGGTGGCCAGGGCGTAAACGTGTGTGAACAGGTCGCGGGGCGACCTGAGGCTGGGCAGGCCGAGGTGGGGAGGGAGAAGGCAGGGGAAGCTGAGGCCCAGGAATGTCTGGGGCCCGTGTAGGAGCTGCATGAAGCCCCGGGGCGTCTCACCATGCCAAGGGAATGGCTAAGGTTGTGTCACCAGCTGTGTGTGGCGGAGCTGACACCTTCCGTAGACGACTGGAGTGCCACCGAGTGCCATCGCTGAGGAGGTAAGTGGCTGGGCCCAGCTGACGGGTGACTTGGAGAGGAGAGGGCCAGTATGAAGCCATTTTATTGTCCCTGTGGGGACTGCTGGGTCTGCTGACGAGTGACTGAGGCTCTGACCCCAGAGGGAGGTGCCTGGGGTGTGGAGGGGCGGAGCCTGTCAAGGGGCATGCACAGTTCCCGGCCTAGCATGAGAGAGGCTGGGGAGACGCCTGTGGTCGAGTGCTGTGTGGCCCGACAGTGCAGCAGACTGTGACGGATGGCCTGCGTGAAAGAGCACCCTTGGGCCATGTGTGCTCTGAGGCTGTTCTTCAGTGACTGGTGAAAACGTTCAACGCCGCCATTGGCCTGGGGGTGGTAGTACGCAGTGCGTATATGACGGATGCCCTTGCTTTCGAGATAAGCAGGGAACTCAGCAGAGACCAGCTGAGGGCCATTGTCAGTGGTGATGGTGTTTGGGAGGCCCCAGCGAGAGAAAAGAGAGTCCAGGAAGTCGATGATGATCTGTGAGGTCACAGTGCCGGAAGTGGTGAGTTCAGGCCATTTTGAGTGTAGATCGTAGGCGACCACCATGAAGCGTTGGTGGTGGGGAACTCCATGGATCTCACCACAAATGTCCAACTGCAGGTGTTCCCAGGGCTGAGAGGGCCAGGCGAGAGGTTGCAGGGGTGGGGGAGCCTGGTGGCCAGTCTTGCCACTCACAAGGCAGGCAGAACAGTCCTTCACCAGAGCCTCAATATCTCTGTCTATCCCCGGCCACCACACCAGGTCTCGGCAGCGCTGTTTCAGTTTCACAATGCCCAGGTGGCCTTCATGCGCCATATTCAAAACATGTGCATGGAAAGCAGCTGGGACCACTGCGCAAAACCCACATGCCACGCAGGTGTCGTTCCAGCAGGAGAGCTCCTGTCTGACTCGGGCCAACGCAGCCAGCTCCTCTGGGACCTTGTGAGGCCAGCCGTTCTGGATGTAGGTGCGGAGCTGGGAGAGGACAGGGTCCTGTTCGGAGGCTGCCCTCAGCTTCTGCAGAGAGACAGTGGCCTGAAGGGGTGTGTGTAGCATTTGGACAATGTCCCTTTCCACACAGTCAGTGTCCGTCTGTGGAGCTGGGGTGGAGACAGAGCGAGAGAGCAGGTCGGCGACAACATTGTCTCTGCCTGGGGTGAACTGCAGGCTGAAGTTGTACTGGCGGAGGCGGCCAGACCAGCGGTGCAACCTCAGGGGTTTGTGGCCTGTCCCAGATGTGGACAGCAGCACTGTCAGGGCCTGGTGATCTGTCCTGAGGGTGAAGGACCGGCCATAGAGGTAGAGGTGCCACCTTTCACAAGCCCAGATACAGGCTAACACCTCACGCTCACCCACGGAGTACCGCTGCTCGGTCAGGTTGAGGGCACGGGAGGCGAAGGCGATGGGCTTCTCCACACCGTTCTGGGTTTGAGACAGCACAGCCCCTATCGCTGTGGCTGATGCGTCACAGGTCACAAAGGTGGAGCTGGAGATGTCGAAGTGAGCCAACACTGGTGGTGAAGTCAGTTGAGTCTTGAGATCACGCACAGCGTCACTGCATGCCTTTGACCACACCCATGGCTCGTCCTTACGCAGCAGCTGGCGCAGGGGGGCTGTGGTCGCAGAGTACTGGGGAAGAAACCTCAGGTAGTAACTTGTCATACCCAGGAAGGAGGCGACCTGGGCGGCCGAGCTGGGCTCAGGGATGGCCTGAATGGCGTCCACGTTGGATTGTAGTGGAGTTACACCGCTCGCTGACAGCCGGAACCCCACGAAGTCGATGGCTGGCACAGAGAGGACACATTTCTCAGCATTGAGAGTTAGCTTGTGCTTGGACAGGGCTGTGAAGACCATGTTGAGGCACTTGTCGTGGATTTCACTGGTGGGCGCGTATACCACTATATCGTCCAGATAAATGGCCACGCCCAGTATGCCAGCCAGCACGGAGACCATGATTTTCTGGAAGCAGCTAGGGGCGGAGCTGAGACCGAAAGGCATCCTGGTGTAGCGAAACACTCCTGCATGTGTCACAAAGGCTGTGAGGTTTCGGCTGCTGGGGTGGAGGGGCACCTGTAAGTACCCCTGTCTGAGGTCGAGCTTGGAGAACACCTCAGAGCCATAGAACTGAGCAGTGAGTTCTTCTGAGGTGGGCAGTGGATACTTATCAGGGACCACTGCCTTATTTACTGCACGTAGATGGACGCAGACACGCAGGCCCCCCGACTTCTTCTTAGCCACCACGAGGTTTGAGACCCAAGGTGACGCGTCCACCGGTTCAATGATGCCAGCTTCCAGCAGTTGTTGCAGCTCGGCGGAGACCCCATCACGGAGAGCCAACGGGATGCGGCGCAGTGGTTGGATGACAGATTTCACAGCAGGGTTGAGGAGAGGTTGATGGGTGAAGGCGGAGAGGCAGCCCAGCCCCATAAACAGCGATGGCCACTTCTGCTGCCAAGGTGTGGCAACAGTCAGGATTGCTGCCCCCCTTGTGTCTAAGAGGGAGAACCCCAGAGCGGAGAACAGGTCCAGGCCCATCAGGTTGGCCCCATGGCGTGCCACATGAAAAACTGCATTGGGCACCAGCTTGGTTCCATAGCGGACAGTCACTTGGAGAGAGCCAACCAGATCGATTTTGGAGTCACCATACCCACAGAGGACAGCTTAGGGTGCGGACAGTGGCAGTGAACCGAAAAATTGACTGTAGGTATCAACATTCAGGAGAGACACACCTGCACCGGTGTCCAACAGCAGGGGGATGCACACATCATTAATGTTGACTGTGCATGATTTGAATGACACTGGCCCAGAGCTCACCTTGTGAACGACGGCGGTTGAAGACTGGGGGGTGTGGCCCTCTGACCCAGCCGGGGAAGATCGACAGACGTTGGCAAAGTGATTTTCCTTACCGCAGCTACGGCATGTCTGGCCACGGGCAGGGCAGTTCTGAGCCCTTGAAACATGAGACCGAGACCCACAGTTACCACAGGACTGTTGAGGGCGGGGCCGAGAACGCCGTCGTTGCAGTTGCAAGACGTCCCCAGTGGAGTCGGCGCCCGCCTCGCTCTGGCTGGGTTGCGTCCCGAGGGGCAGCCGTGAGTAGAGGGAGGAGTCGTTGGCAGCTTGACTGGAGGTGGCCACTTGCTGTGTATTTAGCACAGCAGCACACTCAGCTGCTCCCTCAACCTGTAGTGCGATGGTAATTGCTCTGGACAGCAGCAGATCGTCTTTTTCCAGCAGGAGAGTCTCACGCACCTTTGCGTTGTTGGTGTGTTCGATTAGCTGGTCGCGAACCATCTCGTCCCGAAGCGCGCCAAACTTGCATGAGCTAGCTAGCCCTCGCAAATTAGCTACATACTGCTGCACAGACTCATCAGGCAGTTGGTGTCGCTGACGGAATATAAATCGCCGAAGGAGGGCACTCTGTGGAGCAGCGAAATGGGTGCTCATAAGTCCCACAGCTTCGTCAAAGTTTGTGACGTTCCCCAGAGTCCCGAGCACACGATGACCCTCTGCTCCCAAGCAGTGTAGCAACAGAGCCGTCTTCCTAGCCTGGCTCACGTCGTCGAGCCCTGAGGCGATGATGTAATTTTCAAAACTATGTAGCCAGCGAGTCCATGGTACCGGAGGCTCGCCAGGTAATGCCAGGAAGGGGGCAGGTGGTGGGAGAGAGATATCAGCCATCCTCGTCGCCAATATTGTATTTAGAAATCACGTCAGGACACAGCGCTGTTGCTCGACACAACCGCTACGTTGCATTCTTTATTTAGACTGACACAGCATCACAGGCAGACCCGATCAAACAACCCAGAGCCCGCAGGCATCACCAATCGATCCCAGCACAATAGAACAGCACCAAATCAAATGCAGCACTGTCGATGTGTGCAGACATAACAGTGACAACTTTCTCTTTCGGCTACACAACGTGCACCATTTATTCCTTCACCATAACAACCACAAAAAACCCGCGCAGCGGAAGTGTGTCACTGTAAACACGAACCGAGAGAACAGCAACTGTAAACAAACGTTCCTACTAGCTCAATAAGGGGAATTATGTATCCCTATAACCACTACAACAGCCTTTTATTTGGTTTAACATTCAGTTGATGAACTCGGTCTGACTAGTAAAGTCATGTTATGTGTGTGCCTTGAGTGTTGTGCATAGCCATGGTGTTATGTATGCATGGAACACAAGGTTTTTTATTTTTTTGTATTTTTCTAACACTTTGTTATGTCTTGACGTGAATCTGACCAGGCAGAACAGAAACAGGCGTTACGTTGCATCTTCTTTCCTTCTTTTTTGGATTGGGCGGACTGAAGGCTGCAGTGGTGTGTTGCTGCCCTCTATTGTTTGTTGCAGTATTCGGAGGTTGCGTCAATCACTGTAGAATACTTTCTTTGCCAATGTCCACAACTTTATTGCTAAAAAAAAAAGACGTTTTTTTGAAAACTAACGGTCTAATTGAAAGTTTTCGGGCTTAATACTTGACTTAGACAGAACCAACATTTCCCGATTAAAGGTCTAATTTTAATTTATTTTTATCTTGTTGAGATACAGAACTGTTGATAGAGACATTGGTTGGAAGTTCGTTTTCGCTATATCATTGCTTAGATACATAAGGAGCGGGATACCAAGTTTAAATTATTTTTCATTTGTTCTTCTCAATGTTCCATAAAGACAGAGCTTGAACTGCTGGGTTTAAGAACAAAGTGAATCACAGTAAAAGGGAAAGGGTCGACAGGTTTACAGGTACATTGGACTTGAGTATCACCCAGTGCCGGCCCAAGCCATTTTGGTGCCCTAGGCGAGATTAGGGTGTGGCGCCCCCCGCCCCCTCTCCTGCCCTGTCAGTGAAAAATGTTCACGTTATTTTACAAAAAACTATGCATTTTAACGTTCATACACTCGCACAGAAACTGCATAGCTTCATGCCTTTGAGATTTTCTTTACTAATGAAAGAAGTGACATAAAACGAATTATCAATACAACAATAAACTATTGCACAAAATATATTAAAGAAACCAGTGCAGACAGAATAAAAATAAGAGTATTGCACAAAAAAACTAACTATATTACAAAAACTTCACAGCTCCATTTTATATGCAACAAAACAGCAAAAAAATAACGTCTTCACGGATATAAACTGTAACGTGCATGGATAACTAGACACGTTGGCCGCCGGTTGACGGGTCTGACCCTTAAGTCGAGCGGTTAGCGATGTCTCCTGCGGTGCCGGCGACGCGGGTTCGGTTCCCGGCCGCGGCAGTTCCTGTGGTTGCCTCCCGAATTCGCTACAATACCAAGTCCAGTTGCACTTGAATCAGTTCCTTTGGATGGCAAAAGATAAGAACAGTATTCAAAAACAAGTGACACAAAATAAATCACAATATAAATAAGGTATTGCACAAAATTTGATATTGTGGGAGTGCAGGGACGGAGAGATCGAGTCAATTCCGTTTACTCGCCACAGAAAACAACACCGATAGGCCGCGGAACGCATTTCGAATGGGTAGGGCCAAGAATGACGTGACGTCCCCCCCCCCCAAGCCACACTCGTAACGCATAACTTTATTTATTATTAGTTATTAATGCCGTTTTTATTTGTCCTGATTATAGCCTACACTTGAGTCACAATCAAATAGTATAATCAGTATGATTAGAAAGCATAAATCATTTGACACATCAAGTCCAGTTGGATAGGATTAAAAAATGTCAACGCTCACCACCCATCATTAACGTTCCCGGAGAAGTTCCTCCGTCTCTCGGTGTGCTGGATGAAGTCACTGGCAATGGCGAGACCATCCACATTGGCCAAAGCATCCCTTTGTGTGTGGGTGCACATCAAGTCATTGAGTCTCCTTTGAGTCATTGTTGACCTTAGATAAGTCTTCATATGAAGAAGGGTTGAGAAAGACCTCTCGGCGCTGGCAGTTGACACGGGAATTGTATAGAACAATTTCAACAGCCTGTGTACATCTGGCGATAGGCTCATAACGTTGAGGGTAGTGGCAGAGGGGCTAGTTGGAGCAGCGACAGTTAGTAATTCTACTTCTGGTTCCTCAGAGGGCTCATTGTGGGCTGGAGTGACGGTGGTTGTCTCACCTACCTTGGTTAACTTTGACCCGAAGAAATCAGTTATTTTTCGACGCTTCATCATTCATTTTAACGTTACTATTGCTTAAAGTTTAGCGAACACACTAGCAGTTAGTCTACTTACATAGAGCGCTGGTATTTTGTTCTGTGAAATTCACGTCCGTGTGGCGCTAAACTCACGTGACACAAATAACCAATCAATCATTAGAAAACAGAGTTTGTTGCTTGTGATAGGCTACGTACTGTACGTAGGCTTACAGCTAGTGGAAATTAGCCCGGGAAGCGCACAAAAGTGCAATACATTAAGATTGTAATGTATTAGCGATTTGAATTTTTACACGTTTATGTTTGATGCACGCCAAAGTAGGTATGGCCACGGCCCTACTGGCCATACCGGTTCCGCGGCCTATGGATTGTTGTTTAACACAATCTTGGAAAGTGAGAGGATGTCTGAGGATGTCTGAGGAGTACAAATTTTCAAGAATAAGGGCAATGTGCAGAACTGTAGCAACTACAGAGATATAAAGTTGATCAGCCACAGCATGAAGATACGGGAAAGAATAACAGAAGCTAGGTTAAGAGAAGACGTGATGATCCACGAGCAGCAGTATGATTTCATGCCACGAAAGAGCACTACAGATGCAATCTTTGCTTTGAGAATATTGATTGAGAAGTATAGACAAGGCCAGAAGGAGTTACAACGTGTCTTTGTGAATTTAAAGAAAGCATATGACAGGGTGCCATGAGAGGGGGTGTGGTATTGTACGAGTAAGTCGGGAGTTGCTGAGACGTATGTAGGAGTGGTGCAGGATAAGTATGAGGGAAGAGTGACAGTGGTGAGGTGTGTGGTTGGAAAGACAGGCGGGTTCAAGGTGGAGGTGGGATTACATCAAGGATCGGCTTTGAGCCCTTTCTTGTTTGCACTGGTGATGGATGGGTTGGCAGACGAGATCAGGCAGGAGTCTCCGTGGACTATAATGTTTGCCGATGACATTGTGATCTGTAGCGGGAGTGGGTTGCAGGTGGAGGAGAGCCTGGAGTGGTGGAGGTATGCACTGGAGAGAAGAGGAATGAAAGTCAGTAGGAGCAAGACGGAGTACCTATGCGTGAATGAGAGGGAGACCAGTGGAATGGCGACGATTCAAGGAGTAGAGGTGATGAAGGCATATGAGTTTAAATACTTGGGGTCAACTGTATAAAGTAACGGGGAGTGCAGGAGTGAGGTGAAGAAGAGAGTGCAGGCAGGGTGGAGTGGGTGGAGAAGGGTATCAGGAGTGATTTGCGACAGAAGGGTAGCAGCAAGAGTTAAAGGGAAGGTTTACAAAATGATTGTGAGATCAGCTACTATGTTATATGGTCTGGAGACAGTGGCACTGACGAAAAGACAAGAGATGGACCTGGAGGTGGCAGAGTTGAAGATGCTAAGATTTTCATTGGGAGTGACGAAGAAGGACAGGATTAGGAACAGGTATATTAGAGGGACAGCTCAGGTTGGACGGTTTGGAGACAAAGCAAGAGAGGCACGATTGAGATGGCTTGGACATGTGTGGAGGAGAGATGCTGGGTATATTGGGAGAATGATGCTGAATATGGAGCTGCCAGGGAACAGAAAAAGCGGAAGGCCAAAGAAGAGGTTTATGGATGTGGTGAGAGAGGACATGCAGGTGGCTGGTGGGACAGAGGGAGATACAGATGACAGGAAGAGATGGAAACGGATGATCCGCCATGGCGACCCCTAACGGTAACAGCCGAAAGTAGTAGTAGTAGTTCAAAGGATGATGGGTCAGGTAGAGAGTGGCTTTAGTTTTATACTATCATGATAGATCAGCGCAAGGCTGCCTCTTCTGCCCGAAGACCGAGGTTAGCATATGTAAAAAAATCCTGGTGGAGTTGCTGAATTTAGCTGTAGAAAATCTTTGTGTGACTGTAAGGTTTTCATGGGAAATAAATAGTCTAGTTTGTGCTCCGTGATGTCATTAACCAGAGGTGCCTTGTTGGTGATAGATCGGATATTGTGGAGGGCAAACTTATGACAGGTCATGTGCATATAAAAAGCTGATTTAGCCCACTGTGGCCTACATGCTGGTCATGTTGTAATATGTCATGTGGATGAGAGGCCCGGTGCCTAACAATATTGTGGTGAGCCGACATGGAAGAATTAGTCATAACTGGCAACATCAATCTAAGTTACGGTCCTACAGTCACTCAGTCAGTAAAATGGTCGTCCACCTAGTCCGAGTTGAGCCCCCAAACAACAACATATCCCAACAAGAACCAAACATTTGAACACATGAATTATAAAAATTTCAACCCAAACATTAACAGTCCCATGAGCCTCCGTGCTCCCCCAGCCTCCACATGTGGGTCAGTCATCCCCAGCAACCCCATCAGCAAATACATAGACCCATAAAAGTCCAGCATGTTGCTGCTGGCAAACGGACCGCCCAAAGCACCATCAGCATATCAGCGGGACCGAGACCGCCACCTGCCTTGGTCCTGTGATCCTACTGGACGCTGTTCAGAAGTCCAGCCAGTGCACGCCCGCTGCCCTCATGTTTTGAGCAGGACCTCCAGACACCAGTGGACTTGATGTTTGGGACCCCACCTGAAATTACCGGGGGGAAACATATGGACTACCTCCGCAGACTTGAGGAATCACCTGCAAGTGGTCCATGACTACACCTGCCAGATCCAGGCCAACTCTGGGGTACGGCAGAAGAGGGCCTATGACACCCAGTGCCTTGGATTGGCCTTTGTGCAAGGGGACAAGGTATAGGTGTATTGTCCCGTCTCTAAGAAGGGGATTTCCTGCAAGCTTTGCAGCCACTGGCTGTGGACCAGCTGTCTGAGGTGGTGTACCGGGTGCACATGCCCGGCCAGGGGCACATGGTGGTGCTGCACCAGGAGAGACTCTCTTCATACCACACTCCCTTTCTCCGCCTGTTGTTGGGGCCAAGGGTGACAGTAGCACCCCATGCGCCGATCAGTGTGCTTCCCCTCCAGTTACGCTTCCTGTGAGTCCTGGGCAGCTTGTTCCAATTGAAAGAAAAAATAAACTCTCCTTAACAACAAACAAACAAAAAATGTGTATGCAATTATATGCAGTAGCCCACATTAAGGAACTGCTTAATGGGATGTATTCCCCGAACAACTTGGCTACTGCTGTGCAGGGCTGGCCTGAGGCATAAGCAAACTAAGCAGCCGCTTGAGTATCAAAGTGGTGCTAGGAAACCCAGTGGGGGCATGGGAGTAAATCAAGTTCTGCTTGGGGCCTCAAAAAGGCTTTGACTGGCCCTGCTACTGTGCATTAACATCCACTATGTTAGCGACATTGTGTATGGTTTCAATTCATTCACTAATGTACATCCTTCCTTGTACAGAGAATTTACCTCAAGTATTGGACAGACTGTAATGTTCAAAGACAATACTGCATAAACATTATGTGTGAAGACTTTTGGGCTTCATGAATTGAAGACTCAAGTTAGAGCAACATACCTCTTTAATGTAAACAAGGAAAGGTGATAGCTTTTTACTTCTCAAATACACTCTTAGCTTGACAAAATACAAATACAAAAATAGATTACAAGTCTGGTGCCGTTTTTTATGTCAGTCAGTAAATTGGATTATTAAGCAAAATGTAGGTAATGAAAAGATTAGTTACCTGTTGTGGTGGCAATCTTTGTAGTAAAAATAAAATAAAATCCTGAGTCCGTCTTGTCTTTCTAAGTAAGTTTAATTCAGCATTTTCAAATGGGCTCACCCCATACAGGGTAGTAAGAAAAGAGAGAGCCCTGAACAGGAGGAGTACAAAGTTTTTATGGAGATACAAGGATGTGTATTTTCTAAGCTGCCCTAACCGATATCAGCCAGCTGCAGCCTTATACCCATCTGCAGAGAGATAAAGTAGTGCTGACATCTGCGGATGGGTCAGTTGTAGGCAAAACATAAGTTGTAGTCCAAACATGTGAGCAGTACATGATGTCTAACTAGAAATGAGTGGTTCTGTATTTTTCTACTACATTTTCCCCCTTTGAGCATATCCCAGAACCCAGCCACTGAGGATGCACAAGCCAGTGCATCCTTAGTGCCGGTCCCAAGCCCGGACAAATGGGGAGGGTTGCGTCAGGAAGGGCATCCGGTGTAAAATCTTTGCCAAATCAAATATGCGGATCATAAATAAGACTTACATACCGGATCGGTCGAGGCCCGGGTTACCAACGACCGCCACCGGTACTATTAACCAGCAGGGTGTCGGTGGAAACTATGCTCGGATGATCCGCTGTGGCGACCCCTAACGGGAGCAGCCGAAAGTAGTAGATAGTAGATAGATTTTCCCCCTTTGAGCATATCATGCTCACAAAATATAAAGAGTATAAAATGAAGCGGCAAAAATATTTCAATTACACTCAAACATCAGGCCCAAACCTCAGACCAGAAGGCCATAATGGCTGGGAGCAAATCTCAGGTGAGAGAGTGAGTAGAGAAGACCATATCACAAACACTTTCTCAAACACTAGTCGGGCCACACACTGTTCGTGCAAGGTCGTTGCATGAGGTACGTGATCTCAGATGGTCCGTGTAGCTCAGGGTGTTAGGATTGGGTGCAAGTGTATTTTATGTAATGCAAGAAGCAAAAAGACCAACACAACAAAATGATTTTAATAAGAAACATAACAAAACAATGGATAATATGTCATAGCAAGTAATGTGGAGCTAATCAAAATGCAGTAGTATTTTCATTTTTCATAAACACTCATCCTCATTATGACAGGGTGCAATTGAGTCTAGTTGGGAAAAGGTCAGGAAAATCAGCACATTGATCATCAGTCTTGACAGGAAGTTGAACATTATGAAAGATGGAATAATGTTGCGTAGAAGGGGGATAGGGCAAGTAATAACCCAATAAGCAAACCCATGACCAATTTAATGAAAAAAGATCTCAATTTTCCAAGTGTGTTGTCAAACCAATCTAAGTCCCACATGCCATGACCTGCATTCTCTTTCACTTCGACCCGGAGTATTTGCAATTTCGTCATCGCCTTGATGAATGAACTGGTAAGAGCTATGTTGTTGGGTATGATTGAGTAGCACGCGTCGCCAAATATCACGCATACATCACCTTTTTCTGCCAGTAACATGTCCAGTGCCGTGCAATTTTGCCAGGCCATTTGTGAGGTGCCATGAACCTGCTCGTCCAGTACTGTGTGGGCAACATTAGTTTAGTTGACAAATCACTGTCTACTATAATACAGATAGTTGATCCAGCCCACATTTTTGATAATCGTGGACCACCAGAAGATGATCAATTCAAACCCTGCTGCTATTTGATTTGAAATTCAAGTATTGATACCAATTATTCTGTCTAACAAATGCCCCCACATCAGTTGGTGTGCATTGTTTGGTTCTTCGTTGTCACACTGTTGTAGGTAACAACATGAGGTCAATTAGCCAGCATATTGATATTAGTATACTCCTCCGGATACGTACTGGGAGCGTCATTCTCACAGCAGAGTAACGCCACTGTCACCCTAGTTTTTTTTAAATTGTTATTTCTGATTTTCCCCTTTTTCTCGCAATTTAATGGTCAATCGCCCCCTATTCTAGTTCAAATATCCACCCTCGTATTGTATGCATTCGCCAACTGCATCTCTCCAGCCGGCAGTCTCGAAGGAGACGCCTCGCCACTTCCATGGCAAGGCGAATCCAGGCCGAATCACTGCTTTTTCCAACAAACACAGACGCATTCATGTTACGAACACAAACCGACTCCGCCCCCCTCCCGAAGACAGCGTTGCCAATTATTGCTACTTCATCGAATGTCACCCTAGTTTTTATCTGGTCTCTTGAGCTAGGGAAATGAGAGTGCCTGGTGTGGTTTAACCAAAGCAATGTTTCTCATCTTGACATATGTTTCTCTCAGCATCATGTTCTCCCATTAGTTATGGAATTGGTATATTCCCTAAATCAGTCATCAGTATATTCCTTGTAATGATGTATCAACAATTATCTAAAAACTATACATTGTTATCGATATTTCAAAGCCATCTGGTAATCTTAAAAAGTATAATGTAAGAGCTGGTAAGGGCCCTATTACTCATTTAATTTTCACAATTTACAACTTCTCATTGTAAAGTGTTCCCGCAATAATTTTCCCCCAATGATATGATTATAACTTTTGTTATGAAGGATTAGCTAAAGAAAGTAAACAAATGAGCGTAAGGTGTCTGACTTTTATTGACATCAAAGGGCCAAGAGAACAAACAGATCTCTAAAAATGTTGGATGTCTCCGTCAAAGTGCACCGGATAGCCTCGACTGCATTTGATCATAATTTTACTGGTGCGAGTTTGACCGCGATACTTACACATGGGATGCCTGGCCCCCCTGTTATTCAGTCTACACACAACAATGCCAAAGGGCTGGAGGCTAATGGTCATTTCGCCTACAGGCTCACCACCGTGCTCACAGATGGCCTTAATATGGTGGGGGTTTGCAAGGACGAAGGTGTTGATGTCCTTACACTCATTGCTACCAGCCACGGAGATCCCCCTGTCACGGATCACTTTATCACACTGTGTCACTCTCATCTGCTCGTGGACATGCTGGTTGATGAATTTCGTATAACGTCGATGCACATCCGCAGGCTGACAGACCACAGTGGCACAGACGAGCAACAGCAGCAAACAGACAAACTGCAACCTCATGATTCTTTGGTGAATTGAAAGAAAAAGGAAACTCTCCTTAACAACAAACAAACAAAAAATGTATATGCAATTATATGCAGTAGCCCACATCTAAAAAATGCTTAATGGGATGTGCAGGGCCGGGCTGAGTCATAAGCAAACTAAGCAGCCACTTGAGTATCAAAGCGGTGCTGGGAAACCCAGTGGGGTCATGGGGGTAAATCCAGTTCTGCTTGGGGCCTCAAAAAGGCTTTGACCGCCCCTGATACTGTGCATTAACATTCATAATGTTAGCGACATTGTGTATGGTTTCTGTTCATTTACTAATGTACATCTTTCCTGGTACAGAGAATTTACCTCAAGTATTGGACAGACTGTAATGTTCAAAGACAATACTGCATAAAATTTATGTGTGAAGACTTTTGGTATTTATGAATTGAAGACTCAAGTTAGAGCAACATACCTGTTTGATGTAAACAAGGAAATGCGGTAGCTTCTGTTTTCTTCTGAAATATAGTCTTAGCTTGACAAAATACGAATACAAAAATACATTACACGTCTGGTATTTTTTTCATGTCAGTCAGTGGATTGGATTATTAAGCAAAATGTAGGTAATGAAAAGGTTAGTTACCTGCAGTGTGAGCCTCCAGTAACAACAAAATAACCAAAACCCATTTGGTGAGATCCGACTATGCCCGGACTCGATGAAGCAGCAATAATTAACGGCGTTGTCTTCGGGAAGGGGCGGAGTCGGCTTGTGTGTGTGTGTATGTGTGTGTGTGTGTGTGTCGGAAAAGGAGTGGCACGGCCTGGATTCGCCTTACCACGGAAGTGGCGAGGCGTTTCCTTCGAGATTGCCGACCGGAGAGACGCAGTTGGCGAATGCATGCAGTACGAGGTTTGGGTGTTTGGATTAGAATAGGGAGCGACTGGCCACTAAATTGGGAGAAATCAGAAATGAAAGAAAACCATTTGGTGAATAATTTACAGATGTGATTTTGAACTTTGATTCTGCCCGCGCGCACGCACACACACACACGATGTTTGGTAAAAGGGGGATTGCCACTGCCAACTATGTGGCTCTGTGTTGATAAAGGTGAATGACTCTGTGTGCTGACAGTTTCATGCTGACATGTTACTTCAAAACAACTGATTTTGTAAGGACCTGGTGCCTGTAAAAGTACACTCTTTGACATGGGAAAGTTGCGTTTTTAACACATTTATTTATTTGTTAGAAGTTTCTCGAACTGAAGAGGATAGGGCCCAACCAGCTAATTTAAGACATATAAACTTTTACATCATTGATCCAGAACAGTGGCTAGAGTAAGAATGTTAATGGCTCCCTTCTACTCAAATATAGTGACCAACAAAAACTCAATTTCCACTTGGCCTTTGTACTTCTATAACTGAAATTTAGGTGATCTAGAAGTTGATCGTAATTTTACACTAACTGTCAAGCCACTCTAGATAAGAGCATTGAATGCCCTGCATGTCAAATATGACTGCTGTGGGCAGTAGCAGACATCATCTGCACTGGGATCAGCTACAGCAAGCAGCAACACCCAAGAAAATGCTCCGTCACTTTTGTTCGAGCAGGGGAGAAGCCCCAGCCTGAGCCAAAGGCCCAGGGTGGCCTTCTTGCAACAGCAAGGGACATGCAGTTCCTGGTCAACCTAAGGAGACATCTGAGGTTCCCAGACACCATCACAGCTACCACACCCAGGCCAGACATGGTCCTGAAATCCCTGGCAACCAATCAAGTGGTTCTGGTAGATCTAACTGGGAAGATTGGATGGAGGAGGTGCAAGAAAGGAAGCAAGCCAGATATGCAGATCTGGTAGCTGAGAGTCAGAGGAATGGGTGGAAGGCCCACTGTGAGCTGGTTGAAGTGGGCTGCAGGGACTCTGCAGACCAGTCTCTTACACCAGGTCCTGGGACTCTTGGGGATTTGTGGGCTGCAAAGAAGAAAAGCCATTAGGAACACCCCCCCCCCAATTGCACTCGGCCAATTACCCTACTCTTCTGAGCCGGCCCAGTCACTGCTCCAGCCCCTCTGCTGATCCAGGGAGGGCTGCAGACTACCACATGCTTCCTCTGATACATGTGGAGTTGCCAGCCACTTCTTTTCACCTGACAGTGGAGTTTCACCAGGGGGACATGGCGCGTGGGAGGATCACGCGATTCCCCCCAGTTCCCCCTTCCCCCCCTGAACAGGCGCGCCGACCGACCAGAGGAGGCACTAGTGCAGCGACCAGGACACATACCCACATCCTTCCCACCTGCAAACATGGCCACTTGTGTCTGTAGGGACACCCGACCAAGTCGCAGGTAACACGGGGATCGGCAGTTTGTTACCACCCATTGGGAACATCTTGGAAGCCATGGAAAAGGCTTCCTGTTGGCTCTGGGTGAAGAGGGGTGACGCGTGGCGTAATGCGCTATCTGGACACAAGTCAGGGCTTGATCACCCCCAGCTGGGTCGCTCGGGTGAGGGTGTCTGGTGTTAAACTCAAAACACCTGATGATTCCGGGTTAATTACTGTGTCCAGATCGTACCACATGGGGTATCAAATAACTAGCAGTGGTTGGCCACCACAGCAACATTACCAATAACACATAAAGATGACAAAAAAGCGAATTAAATCTATTATGTTTTGGCCACGTTATATAATTGTAACACAAAAACTATTCATATACGTTTTTAATCTGATTTTGAATCTGGCCTAAAATCTCATCCCATCATCAGCCGCTTCTCCGGGGTTGGGTCGTCGTGGCAGCAAGTTAAGTAGGGCACTCCAGATGTCCCTCTCCCCAGCGATGCCCTCCAGCTCCTCCTGGGGGATTCCAAAGCGTTCCCAGCCAGGCCAGATTGGACATGTAGCTCCTCCAGTGAGTTCTGTGTCTACCCCGGGGTCTCCTCCCAGTTACACGTGCCCGGAAAACCTCCAAACCCAAAACTCTAAAACTGACCTAAAATATGCGACCCAAACTAAAATGACAAGCAACCAACAATGAAAATGCATTTTGTTGGGATTGTTGGTAGTTATAGGTAAAAAAAAAAAACCCGACGTATGATTTTTTAAGACTTATTTCAGAATACAGGTCAATATTCCCTATATGCTATATTATTCCTATTAAGATTGTTTCTTTTCAGTGCAATTTCATTCATTATGATGAACCGCTGTCTCCTATTTCATTTGCTGCTCTTACATTGTTAAACAAGCTCTTAAATACATAGACCTTAGTGGTGTAAGCCAACATTTGTCAAATTCCTGTTATTTGCGAACCTCCCGAGTAAAGGATACTGTAACGTGCACGGATAAGAAGACACGCTGGCCGATGGTTCACGGGTCTGACCCTTTAGTCTAGCGGTTAGCGATGCCTTATGCGGTGCGGGCGATACGGGTTCGCTTCCCGGCCGCGGCAGTTGCTGTGGTTGCGTTGTCCCCCGAATTCGCTACAATACTGATGGTGATTCTTGGGGGGGAGAGATAGATTTGGGAAAGTTTGCCATGCACACGTTGAACTTTTCTGTGGTGAAACCTCTGCAGCAGAAGACGTGAGGAGCCAGGTGGTTTCGTTTCAACGGTAGTTTAATTTTAACATTCAACTTAAGTATCCATTATCATTGTAATGAATGAAAGATGGTTATTATCTTGAAGGTCCTGTCACGTGTTTAACTTGACCTACTCACGGGTGTACGTGCAGTGCGTGTGACGTATACAGGAAGTTAGACACTCATGTTATGAAGGTTGTATGTTGGATGAACGCTAGTAAAAGCTACACAGTTAAGAACCTACGAAGTCGGCTCATACTTGAATTATTCTTATGTCAGTAAGACAAGGCGTCTACGGACATTACAATCATCAACAACTAAACACTGAGTTTCCTCAGCTGACCACTGCGCACCCTTGTTCTCTGCCGATTTCGCCATTATCGTTAAGCTATCTCCTCTCTTCTTCCTCTGGAATGTAACGCGCTGTGGTGACCCACATCTATATAACTAGAGACATTCACCTAAGAGGGGTCAGATAATGCACTTCCGCTTCCGGTACACAGTTCAGTGTCGTTGTCGAACGTATGACATGCAAAGTTGGAGCTAGTAAACTACCTCGACTACGTCTACTCTCACGTCTCCTGTCTCGTTGTTTTCTAACTCCACATTGGTGACCCCGACGTGATCGTCTGACAACGACGACGCCGGTGCTAACAACATGGCTATTGCTAACGCTAGCATTTACACCGCTACTGTGAAGCTACCCGACTTTTGGCAGCATAATCCACGGCCGTGGTTTCAACATGTGGAAGCCCAGTTCCAGCTGAGAGGGATAACGCAGGATGCAACGCAGTACTTCCACGTAGTGGCGGCGTTAGACGCATCGACAACGGCGCGAGCAATGACACTGTTGGAAGCTCCGCCAGCTGCTGGCAAGTACGATGCTATAAAGACATTCCTCCTGAAACTATTTGAACTGTCGGAGCTGGAGAAGGCAGACCGTTTACTGTCCCCGAATGGCCTCGGCGACGGCAAACCGTCTGAGTTAATGGAAAAAATGCTGTCTGTGCTGGGATCGGCTGATCCGGCCTTTCTTTTCACACACATTTTTCTGAGGCAGCTCCCCGCACCTGTACGCACAGCACTGGCCAGTTCTCCTCTCGCCGCCTCCAAGGACTACCGTTCTCTGGCTGCTGAAGCAGACAGGGTTTTCCTGGCCAACCGGCAACAGTTTGTGCATGCCCTGCTACCCCACCACACCGCCCCACCACCACCTGTGTACGACTATATGGACACCGCGGCTGCGGTGACAGCCCGCCGCCAACCTGACGACGGGCTCTGTTATTACCATGCCAGGTTTGGGGCAAAAGCAAAACGGTGTCGCAAACCCTGCAGTTACAGGGTTCAGGGAAACACCAAGGCCGGCGCTCGTTAACGGCTATGGGCGCCGGCCGTGACTGCAAGCTGTTGTTCATCAGAGACTCCTTGTCGGGCCGGCGGCTGCTGGTTGACTCTGGCGCTCAACGCAGCATACTACCAGCACAAGCTGTGGACACGATGGCCGACAGTCACGGCCCCCAGATGGACGCCGCCAACGGCACGTCCATTCTGACGTACGGTATCAGACATGTGGACGTGTGTTTTGGCGGCCGACGTTTCGGCTGGGACTTTGTGATGGCTGCTGTATCCACCCCGCTCCTAGGTGCGGATTTCCTCTGTGCTTTCAACCTGCTGGTGGATGTTAAAAACTGTCACGTGATTGATGCCGTCTCTTTTGCGTCATACCCCTGCACGCTTGGGGGCGCTGGAGCGCTGTGCCTCGCTAACACACTCTCCACCGGGGATCCATACCAACGCCTGCTCGCAAATTTCCCCGAGCTCACCACACCCACCTTCTCCTCGGCGGTGGCCAAGCACGGCGTGGAACATCATATCACCACAGTGGGCCCCCCAGTTTACGCTCGGGCCCGACGCCTCGACTCGGCCAAGCTCGCAATAGCCAGGGAGGAGTTTTCGACTATGGAGCGTCTCGGCATTGTCCGCCGTTCTGACAGCCCGTGGGCTTCCCCTCTTCACATGGTTACTAAGGCCAACGGGGGTTGGCGCCCGTGCGGGGACTACCGTCGCCTAAACAATGCCACGACCCCCGACCGGTACCCCATACCGCACATACAAGATTTCTCTACCCACCTGGCGGGCGCTGCCATCTATTCCAAAATCGACTTAGTGCGGGGGTATCACCAAGTGCCGGTCCACCCACTGGATGTCCCAAAAACGGCTGTCATCACACCCTTTGGGCTCTTTGAGTTTTTACGTATGCCTTTCGGCCTTAAAGGGGCGGCGCAGACGTTTCAGCGCCTTATGGATTCTGTGCTCCGCGACATGCCATTTTTGTTTGTGTACTTAGACGACATCCTCGTGGCCAGCGCGTCGGCGGAGGAACACATGACGCACCTCAGACAGCTGTTTGACAGGCTCGGCGAACACGGCCTCATCATCAACCCAGCTAAGTGTCAGTTCGGGGAGTCGTCCATCACCTTCCTCGGGCACCACATCACTCCACAGGGGGCCGTTCCCCTCCCTGCCAGGGTTGAGGCTGTCACCATGTTCCCCCGCCCCCGCACTGTACAGTCGCTGCAGGAATTCCTGGGCATGGTGAACTTTTATAACCGTTTCCTGTCCCGTGCCGCCCACATCATGCGTCCCCTGTATGAGGCCCTGCGGGGTAAGAAGTCTAAGGACGAGCTGGACTGGTCTTCGGGGATGGACGAGGCTTTTGTGGCCGCCAAGACCGCGCTGGCCAACGCTGCGCTGCTAGCTCACCCGTCGCCTGCCGCCCCCATAGCCCTTACAACGGATGCCTCCGACTACGCCGTGGGGGCCGTGTGTGAGCAGTGGGTGGGGGGGGGGCTGGCAGCCGTTGGCGTTCTTCAGTAAACAACTCCGTGAGAGCGAGCGCAAATACAGCACCTTTGATAGGGAACTACTGGGTCTCTTCCTCGCAACCAGACACTTTAGGTTCCTATTGGAGGGCTGACAGTTCACCGCTTTCGTGGACCACAAACCGCTGACGTTCTGTATGGCCAAAACCTCAGAACCGTGGTCTGGGCGTCACCAGCGCCATCTCGCGGCGGTTTCCGAGTTTACCACGGACATACAACACGTGTCGGGCAAGGATAACTTCGTCGCCGACTGCCTTTCACGGGCGGTTGTTAACGCCGTTCACTTGGGACTCGACTACGCCGCTATGGCAGCGGACCAAGCCAAGGACGCGACCGTTCAAGACTCCGGTCGACCCCTACGGCGCTACGGCTGGAGGACGTGACGTTCGACGCGGCCAACACCACCCTCCTCTGTGACATCTCCACCGGTCAACCGCGCCCCCTGGTGCCTACTTCCTGGCGGCGCCGAGTTTTCGACACCGTCCACGGCCTTTCCCACCCGGGAGTGAAGGCCTCGACCAAGCTGGTGAGCGTCAAGTTTGTTTGGCCTGGGCTCCGTAAGGATGTTAGAGCCTGGGCCGGCTCGTGTGTGGCGTGCCAACGCGCCAAGGTGCACCGCCATACCAAGGCCCCTTTTGCGCCGTTTGTGGTTCCAGAGAGGCGGTTTGACCACGTCAATGTTGACCTGGTGGGTCCCCTGCCCCCCTCCCGTGGTTATACGTTCCTCCTCACTATTGTGGACAGGGCCACCAGGTGGCCAGAGGCTATTCCCTTGTCCTCCACGACGGCAGCAGAGGTAGCAAGGGCGTTCATCGACTGCTGGGTGGCCCGTTTCGGCACGCCGGGTGACATCACGAGCGACCGGGGCTCCCAGTTTACCTCGGAGCTCTGGACGGCGGTCGCTGAGCACCTGGGGATGAAGATCCACCGCACTACGGCGTACAATCCGCAGAGCAACGGACTTTGTGAGCGGTTCCATCGGGACATGAAAGCCGCTCTGCGGGCAAGCCTCACTGGCTGCGACTGGATGGACCATGGGAGCCGGTCCGCCTCTCACCTCAGTGCGTCCCGGAGCGCTGCCGGTGCCTTCGCTCCCGTTCCGATGTCTCAACACTGCCTCCCCCGGTCCTACGTCCCCAAGGATCTGCCATCGGCGAGGTACGTCTTCATTAGGCACGACAGCCATCGGTCCCCGCTGCAGCCCCCATACGACGGGCCCTTCCGCGTCCTGGAGGCGGGGGATAAGAACTTTGTGGTGGACATGGGGGGCAGGCCGGAGCGGGTCGCTATAGACCGTCTCAAGCCCGCTCACTTGGACATTGGGGAGCCAATGCAATTGGCCCTACCCCCGCGGCGGGGACGCCCTCCTAGGTCGGCCCCGGCACCTGCCTCTGTTCCTGCTTCGGCCCCGCCTATGTCCCGGGTTTCGGCCCCATCTGCTTCCCCTCCTGTGAAGCGCAGCCGTTATGGCCGCAGGGTCCGCCCCCCGACTCGTCACTTGTTTTCCCCGTGACTTTGCACTATGTCATTGACTGTTCCGTTGTAGTCTATTTTTATGTTCATGACTTGCGCTTTTGCTGTTTTGCATTGTTTTGTGTAGGTGAATTCTGGGGGGGCCTGTGTGGTGACCCACATCTATATAACTAGAGACATTCACCTAAGAGTGGTCAGATAATGCACTTCCGCTTCCGGTACACAGTTCAGTGTCGTTGTCGAACGTATGACATGCAAAGTCGGAGCTAGTAAACTACCTCGACTACGTCTACTCTCATGTCTCCTGTCTCGTTGTTTTCTAACTCCACAGGCCCACGAATGTCGTCACGGTTCGCGCTGAAAAGCCTAATATTTTTTGGTGCCAGTTCGGAATGATCTTTTGGGGTTCGCAACCAATTTATTTTTGATTGAAATGATCTGAACCGTTCAAAAAAGGGTTTTCTAGCCGGCACCGAACCCGTTCCCTGTTGTCTGTGAATGTTCTCATTCATCCAGTTGGTGGTTATCCAAAGGAGTTGAATCAAGTGCAACTGGACTTGGTATATATCCGTGAAGACGTTTCGCCTCTCATCCAAGAGGCTTCCTCAGTTCGTGCCTTTCTGACTAGACCAAGCTAGTCTGACTGGCTGGTGATGAGACTCAGATATTTATCCTCGAGGAGTCGTTGTCAGAGCTATTGATGTCCATGGCTCTTTGTGTCCCGATGTTTACCAACGCCCGTCGCTAACAGAGCCATAGATATGAGTGGCTCTTTTGTGTACCGATGTTTGGCCGCGCCCGTCGTTATCGGACTTATTCATATGCGTGGCTCTCATGTGCTCCGATATCCAGCCGCGCCCGTCGACATCGGAGCTGTTGATTTGCATTTGCTTAGCAGCGATGGTCGTTGGGGGTGTTAGTTTCGACTTCATTGTTCAGTGGTCATGAGAGTGGTTGGAGCCGTTAGTGACCGACTATTGTTCTTGGAGGCTAGGCTTCTTGAGTCTCCTGGGTAGAGATGAAAGGACGGCATTGTAAGTGGGTGATAGGTGGTGTCGCAGACCTCCTCCTCTGTCGAGGGATGGTTTTTCCAGTTTCGCATAGATGGCTTCCTTCACCCCTCTTTCAAACCATCTATCTTCTCTGGCCAAAATGTGTACGTTGCTGGCCTCGAAGGAGTGTGTCTTCTCCTTTAGGTGTAGATAGACTGCTGAGTCTTGTCCTGAGGAGTGTGGCCTTCTGTGTTGAGCGGCTCAACACAGAAGGCCAAACATCATCTATGTAATGATCTGTGCGCTCTGGCTATGTTAACTTATAACATTAATAAAGCAAGGACGACTTCTCTCGTGCTGGGTGTTTATTCACCGACCGGATTCCGACTGACGTTGTTACGTACATCACGTGACTTTGTTGTGGCGCTACGGAAAGCCGTAAGGGACATTAGCAAATCAAATATTACTAGCAAATATTACATCTCCCTTTTTCTGAAAAGTGCTGCTTTCTCTGCAGAGATACAGACCACGTTGAGCACGTTTATAAGCGAATACAATCTTAATAAGAAAGAATATGAAAGTGGAACTCTTATATAACTGGACTGCAACAAAGTAGTGTAAAACATTTCCTTCACTGTCTAAATGTGACGCCGTAATAACATTTCATCTTTTTTTTTCATTTCATTACTGGTAACTGCAAACAGCAGGTTGGTACACAAGGCAAGTGAACGCTGTAAATATTTCTTTTCAAAACATAGCAGGTATAGTACAGGTTGGTGTAAAATTCTCTCTTTTTTTAACATTCATAAGTCAAGGATTTGTCTTGGTTTGATCGTGCGACCTGACCTCGTGGTGTAACCAGGCTGTGTGTCTGGTTGTCGCTGATTGTTCGTGTCTGGAGGTTCAGCATGCTCTTGCTGATGGGCTTGTGTGTTGTTGTTATTAGCGCTGGTAACAGTCTGCTGTGAAGTGTGTGTGTATGTAGTGTGAGTGTTCACTCTGCTTTGTCGCAGGTGTTGACGGTTGCGTTGGTAGATCTGACCTTCTTTGGTTCGGAGGTGGTAGCTCCTGTCAGTGTTCGCTGGTCTTTCCACAGTTGCAGGTCTCCAGGATCCATCCTCCTGCCGGAAGCGGATTGGTGTGCTTGCGGGCAGGTGGGGCAGAGGTTTGGCTGTTTGGTTGTAGTACGCCTGCTGGCGCTGTTGACATACCTCTCTCCTTTTGTGAACATCCTCCTGACTGGCGATCTGTGGCTGCAGGTGTTTTGCTGTTGATGGGAGAATGGACCGCAGCCTCCGACTCATCAGTAGCTGTGCCGGTGATTTCAAGTTGTCCACCGGTGTGTTGCGATACTCCAGTAAGCTCATGTAGGGGTCTTTGTTCTCAGCTTTGGCTTTGTCCAGGATGCGTTTGGCCGTCTGGACAGTCTTCTCGGAGAGGCCGTTGCTCTGTGGGTAGTGGGGGCTTGTGGTGGTGTGTGAGAAACCCCATGTCTGTGAGAAGTTGCGGAACTCACCAGAGCTGTAGCACGGACCGTTGTCGCTGATGATAGTCTCGGGGATTCCGTGTCGAGCCATTGCTGCTTTCAGCTTCATGATGACGGCAGATGAGGTGCAGCTGTAAATTCTCTCTAGCTCGAAGAATCTGGAGTAGTAGTCCACAGTGACTATGAAGTCCTGTGAGTTCCATGTGAATAGGTCTGTGCCTATCACTTGCCACGGCCGCTCGGGTATGGCGTGTGACCTCATTGGTTCCTTTGCATTTGCGCTGCACCGTTCTTGGCATATGCTGCAGTCTGCTACCGCATCCTCGATCTGTTTCCCCATGCCAGGCCAGAACAGTAAGTCTCTTGCTCGGCATTTGCTTTTTTCCACGCCAAGGTGGCTGGCATGGATGCGCTGTATCATGTCCTTGCGAAGCTTTTGGGGGACAATGATTCTCTCACCTTTGAACAGGATACCGTCCATTTCTGAGATTTCTGCTCTGTGGTTCCAGTATTCCTGGATGCTGGGCGGGCACTTTTTCTTTGTGTCTGGCCAGCCAGTGAGTGTGGCTCGTCTGAGTGCGGTGAGCTGTGGATCTTGCGCTGTTTCCTGCTTGATTTCTGTGAGTCTTGTGTCGCTCACAGGGATGTTGCTGAGGACTGTGTGCACTTGGGCCTCCATCCCTTCCTGTAGGTCACTGTCGTGGTGTTCTATTGACTTGCGTGACAGTGTGTCGGCCACCGGTATGTCCTTACCGGGGCGGTGGATGATTTGGATGTCGTATTTTTGGAGCGCCAGGATCATCCGTTGCAGCTGGGGTGGTGCTGCTGCCAGTGGCTTTTTTAGTATTGCCTCCAGAGGCTTGTGGTCTGACTCCACAATCACTTTTCGTCCGTACATGTACTCGTGGAACCTCTTGCAGCCGAAGACCACAGCGTAGAGCTCCTTCTCTATCTGTGCGTAGTTTTCTTCAGTGCTGTTGAGTGACTTGGACGCATAGGCAATTGGTTTGCCATCTTGGAGCATGACAGCCCCAAGGCCACTTTTTGATGCATCCACTTGGAGTCGCAGCTCTTTCTGCGGGTCGAAATATGAGAGTACTGGACCTGGGTGCTGTGTAATGAGATTCTTCATCTCTTGGAATGCCTTGTCGTGGACTGCATCCCACACAAACTCACTGTCCTGTTTCAGAAGCTGTCTGAGGGGTGAGTTTATCTGTGAGAGGTGTGGAGCGAATCTGGCGAGGTAGTTGATCATGCCGAGGACTGTCTCCAGCTCTGCTTTGTTCTGTGGGGGTTGCATGTCCTTGACCGCCTTCACCTTGTGTGGGTCTGGTTTGATGCCTTCGTGTGAGAGCGTGTGGCCGAAGTAGCTTACCTCGGACACGCATATGTGACACTTGTCAGGGTTGAGCCTCACCCCTCGCTCCCTTGTGCGCTTCAGCATCGCTCTGAGACGCTGGTCATGTTCCTCTTTAGTCTTGCCGAACACTAGTATGTCGTCCACTATGGCCGTCACACCGTCCAATCCTTCATAGGTTTCATCCACGCGTCTCTGGAACTCGTCTTGAGCGGACACGATTCCGAATGGCAGTCTGAGGAAACGATACCTGCCAAACACTGTGTTAAATGTCGTCAACATTGAGGATTCAGTGCTCAGTTTGATGGCCCAATAGCCTGACCGCGCGTCTAACACGCTAAAGTACTCAGCTCCAGCGAGCTTTGTGGTGGCGTCCTCCAGCGTGGGGAGGGGGTAGTGAGGTCGTTGTATCACTTTGTTAAGAGCTCTGGGGTCTAAACACACTCTAAGTTTGCCTGTCTTTGGCTTCTCAACAATGACGAGTGCGTTCACCCATTCTGTGGGTTCTGTTACCTTACAGATTATGCCGCCTTTCTCCATGCTGTCAAGCTCGTCCCTCAGTTTGCTGCGTAGGGCGATGGGGATTCTGCGTGGCGGGCAGACGACCGGCGTTGCATCTGGTGTGATGCGGAAGGTGCACTCGCCTGGGAACTCTCCTATTCCCTGGAAAACATCTGCATACTCATCCATTATGCTCTGTGATGTGACATTGTTTTCCTCGCTCACAGCCATCACTATTTTTACCAAGTTTAGGTCACGGCATGTTTTCATTGCCATGACTGGTGGGGCGTTTGTGTCAATGACGTAAACGTCCAGCATCATTGCATTGTCTCTGTACTTACATTTGAGTTTGCATGTGCCTTTCACGCTCAGCGCGCCTCCTCCATATTCAGTGAGTCTGTGTATTGCTGGTTTCAGTGTCACATTTTTGAACAGCGCCTGGAACAGGTTGGTGGGAATAGTATTGGCCTGTGCCCCAGTGTCTAGTTTAAACTTTACCTTCTGTGGAGGTGTGCCAATTCCAACCTCTACGTAAGCCTGCTCGTTGCTTTTTCCGTTCTCTATTGAGATGCAGTCTATGTACAGCTCTGTCTGTTCTCCCACAGCGGTGCTCTCCACTGTAATGTTGTCGAAGTACAGTTCTTCCTGCTCTCTGTCAGTGGTGTACTCTTCTGGGTTCTCTCCGACGGCATGTACTGTGCCGCGGTAGTACTTTGTCTGTCCCTGGGAGCTAGACTTGCATACTTTAGCAAAATGATTGAGCTTCTTGCATTTAATGCATTGTTTACCCTTAGCTGGGCAAGTGGCTTTAGCGCCGTGTAGCCCTCCACAATAGCTACACGCCCTGGCGGCGGTGCTAACGTTACCCTCCCTTTGTCTGAAGTTAGCGTTAGCTGCTTTGGGTGCGTTCGGTTTGTAAGTCTTTCTGCCTATTGCGTGCACCGTTTCATGTGTGCTGCCCTGGCCCATAGACTTTAGCTGTTGCTTTGTTAGCTCGTGTGAGCGGGCTACATCTATGGCTTTTTCTAGCGTTAGCTCAGCTCCCTGGCTAAGTAGCTTTTCTCTCACTCTGGGTGAGTTGGTGGCAAACACGATGCGGTCCCTGACCATCTCGTCGGCATTTGGGTAGCCACAGTCTTTGACTAGGAGCTTTAGCTCAGTTACAAATTGTTCGAAGGATTCACTCTCTCCCTGCATCTTTTCATGAAATTTATATCTGGCATAAATCGGGTTTGCTTTGGGGGTGATGTACTCAGTGTACTTATCGTAGTACGTTTCTAGCTTCTTGGCTTGTTCTCCGCTGAGTGTCCAAGTGTTGTGCACATCGCGCCCTTTTTCCCCTATCCAGAGCAGGAGGTAGCTGCATTTCTCCTCTTCGTTCTTCCCGCGCAGGGGGCCCTTGAACATTAGCTCCGTTGTTTGTCGAAATCGTCTCCATGCTTCAGGTAAGTTCGCCGATTCCCAGTCCATCCGTGGAGCTGGAACGCTGTTAGAAGACTAGACTAATACTTTATGTCTATCTCTGCGCAGATGAAGTGGATTATTAAACCGTTATAAAGAATCGTACTGACTACCGAACTTCTGCTGGAGGGAAAAAATGCAGGCTCCGTTTATTCGGTAGTTTTGGGAGAAGAAGAAAATGAACAGCGTCTCAGTGACGTAATCAATCCGCGCATGCAAGCGCAACACCGCCCACTTGTGGACAAACAAAGTCGTAAGCAAAATAATAGTACACAGTAACACATAGTCATACAAATACACTGGTGTCATATCTCAACACTCCCACTTATGAATCATGTGCTTACTGTATACCTTTGCATATTCATAGAACAAATGAAAAGAAACTTGGTATAACCCATACCACTCACATTTCACACACCAAACATTGCCTTAGCAAATGTCTTCAGTTTTACCTTGGATGCGGGCTTCGTCATTACATCCGCAACCATTTCGTCTGTAGGGCAATACACCAATGACATCCTTTCCTTTGACTCCTTTGAGTACACACAATGGTCTGATTGGTTTTGTGTAAAACCATCACCTGTCAAACACTCGTGTAACAGTAAGTTCCAATTGCGGCCAGACTGCTTGAGGCCGTAGATTGACTTCTCTAGTTTACACACTAGTTTTTCTCCCTTCTCAATATAACCCTCAACTTGTTCTATGTATATGTCATAGTCTATGGGGGCATGAAGATAGGTCGTCTTTACATCCATCTGGTGTAAAATCAAGTCATATTGAGCCGCCTTCTGTAGAAGCACTCGAACACTTGTTAGGTTGGCTGTCGGCGAAAATGTCTCCCCATAATCCACCCCAGCTCTCTGGCTATATCCCTTTACTACAAATCTAGCCTTGTACTTGTCGTGTCCGTCTATATCTGTCTTTATCGCATACACCCACCTTCCTCCCACTGTTTTCTTGCCCTCTGGCAATTTCGTAAGGGTGAATGTTTTGTTGTCTCTTTGAGACTCCATTTCCTCGTCCATTGCCCTGGACCACTTTTCTGATTCTGGCGATTCCATGGCCTCTTTAAAGGTCAGAGGGACACCGCACACTGCCCTGTATGCATAATCTATAGTAGTGAGTGAGCTGTCATCACTGTCGCCCTGACTATAGTCAATTAGGTATCTCGGAGGGTTGCGTTCCCTTTGGGGGTACCTCCCACTGGCTGAGGCTTGTGACGTCACCCTTGGGTGCTCCTCGTCATCATCCTTGGGTGTTGACTGTGTACCGTCAGTCTGTACATTTTTCTGTACTCTAGGCTGAGTTGCAGCTGTCTCAACAGACTTTCTCTCTCTTACCCAGTCTTCTGGGTGCAGACCTGGTGTTTGAGTCTCATTTTCACTAGTTGCCTTGTGTATAAACTTAACTAGTCTGTGTTTCTGTACTTTCTCTTGGTCAGGGTAGTAGACTAGGTAGGCCGGGCTGTTCTTGTCGTGTCCTACAAAACGCCCCCTCTCACATCTAGAATCTAACTTTCCCTTGTCCTGCTGGTAAGCATAGCATTCTGTCCCGAATTTTTGCATTCTAGCCATGTTGCACTTTTTTCCTGTCATTGCCGTGTATGGCGTAGTGCCTGTGTGCTTGTTGAAGCATCTGTTTCTGGTGTGGGCTGCCTCCTGTACGGCATAATGCCAGAGGCTCTTTGGTAGACCACTATCTATTAGCATACACCTTGCCATCTCGAATAGTGTGCGTCCTTCTCTCTCTGCAACACCATTTTCTTGGGGAGAGTATGGGCAGGACGTCTCATGTCTTATTTTGTTCCGTCTCAACAGGGTTTGAAACTCCTTGCCTGTAAACTCAGTTCCATTATCCGACCTTATGCATTTCACTGTCCCATAGGGAGCTACATCTGCCAGAAATTTCTCGGTCGCTTGCACTGTGTCACTCTTTGTTTTTAAGAAATAAACACACACTTTCCCCTGTGCACACATCTGTAAATGATTGCATGTACCTGAAACCATTAATGGACTCGTTTGCCACAGGACCGGCTAAATCAGTGTTTACTGACTCCAGTGGTGTCTTGGCTTTGTCTGTAGATTTCCTGTTCCTGTTTTGGGTAAACTTCCCTTCTATGCATACTGCACACTCTTTGTCAGGTTTACACACTTTACCCTTTATATGCATACCATTAGTGATATCCTGTAGCTTTATGATATCGTCATAGTTGCAGTGGCCCATTATCTCATGCCAAGTTTCTATATCATGGCTCACATGGCACTTTTCAACAACACATTCAGTTTGCAAATAGTACATTTTCCCCTGTACAAAAATGTCAAACCTGGTACCATCCGGTGACATCAGGGCACCTCTGCCCTCTTCGAAGAACACACTGGCTCCGTGTGCTGTCGCAGACTTCACAGAGAAGAGCTCTTGGGGGTACGATGGAATATATAGTGCGTTCCGCAGTGTCACTCTACACCGTCGCCCCTCACTGTCGAGCAGACATACCGTAGCATCTCCCCTGCCCTGCACCACACCAAAGGTGCGCTTACCGTCCGCTAGCTCCATGCAGTGTTTCTTTGGCTCGAACGAGCTGTCAAAGCTCTTGAACTTCTTATCATTGACTATGTGGGAAGAAGTCCCACAGTCCACAATCAATCCTGGTTTGAACTGTTGCCGTCGTCCTGGTCCTGCTGAGCTGGTCTCTCCAGCCTGCACTCTGAAGATGTAGTTCTCTTCTTCCGCAGCATTCCCCGGTCCCTGACCTCGACCTGCTCCGTGACCACCACCGCCGCCGCCACCTTGCTCGCGTGCACACCTGGCTCCATCAGCGCGGTCCTTCTTCTTGCACACTTTGTCCGTGTGACCCTTGATCCGGCAGAAGCTGCACCACACGCTGCGTGAACAGTCCGATTTCCGATGGCCTTTTATCACCGCATCGCCAGCACACCGTTTGTTCATCATCTCCCTCACAGCGTTTCACTGGCTTTTTCTTAGGCGCTGCGTGGGCCTTCATCACCCTCTCGGACGTCTCGTCCGATGCTGTAGCATTATCTACATCTTCAGCTGCCTCAAAGTTTCTCAATTTGGCCTTAAATTGTCCCAATGTCAACTCACTGTCGCCATGTGTCACCATTAGAGTGAATGGCTTATATCTCTCGGGTAACCCCCTCATCACCATGGCCATCATTAGTCCCTCACTCGGTGCTTCTCCCGCCCCTTTGAGAGCCGTAATGATTTGTTCAGCTCGGATAATGTATTCGGTTATCGTCTCATTATCAGCTTTCTTTAGCCCAGTCAATGTTACATACAGAGTGACAATCCGGGGTCTGCCCTTACCAATGTAATGTTCCCTCAACACCCGTAGACTCTCTCTACCTTTGTTCTTCATTTCTCTGAAGATCAGTCCCAAGCTTGTGTTGTCCAATAAAGGCGCCAATGCGCAGTAGGCGTCCGCGTTCCGCTCCTCGTCTAGGGCCTGCTCCTCCACTGTCAAAGGTCCCACGGGCTCGGTAAGAATGGTGGTTTTCAACCCCACACCATGCATGCAATAGTCCATGGGCCAGACGATATTTCGGTACACTCAAGGTGGCAAAACTTACTTATAATTTTTGAAAGGATCCATGTCTGTAGATGATATTTTGGTATGATAACCATTCCTGAGTGGCAGCTGTATCACAGTTATCAGCTCATGAAGTTAACCACCCGCTAAACTAAATTGCATTTTAGATGCTGGTGCATATCCTGGTTTAGCCTCATGGTCAGGACATTTTTCAATGTTCTATAATATTGTCTTTGGTATCATTTTAAAGGGGACCTTCTTAGCTTTCATTCAAGCCCTGTTGTGGATATTTCTCACAAATATAGAGGTCACTTGAGCTCTTCAACCCATCAATAACACACATCTTTCTGCAATTTTCGCCTAAACTATATACTTTCTTTTAGCCCTGTGGCATCTAGGAATATCAGGGACACAAAACACAAAAACTGGAAAACTCACAGGACTGTAAAAATTCAGGAAATGTATAATATACCCATACTATTTCATTGTGTGAGGTGATTGTGAGCCTTAAATGAGAACTAGACCAAAGCCAGTTAGGTCACAAACTGGTCTCTATACATTTGTTTAAATACACAATCAAAATACATGATAAAAAGGAATACCATAGTGAGGTAATGAACTATTTTAATATTTTAAACAACATTGACATTTACATATACTTAGTCAATGATACATGTAATCCCATATCATTAGTGGGTATATGTAATGGTAATGGGTAGGGTAATGGGTATATGTGAATATGGTTACATTATTGTTATCAAGCTCTGGGTAACCAAGTCCAGAATCAACATCCTGTGCATCAATAGACTACTACCACAGTAATACCATCAGAATCATCACACTGTCATTCATCAAACTGCTCGTTTCTCTCATCATCTGACTCCCCAAGTTCAAAGTCCAGTTCTGGACCATCCTGCTGTTTTTGGTTACTGCAGGTCTGTAACCTGCACATGTCTGTGCATGGAAGTCCATTTGACAGGCACATGCAGCTTGGCATTTTGCATGAATGCACACACTTGCATGTTAGCATTTCCAAGACCACATCTGGTGCAGGTGGGGAGCGCATCCAGTAAATGGCCAGCTTGCCTTCATCGTCTGTCCATCCATACTCAGTAGGGCTTGGCACCACAGGGTTAGCCTGCAGACAGCACTTCCATATTGCTGCCTGATAGTTGGCTCGTTGAACATGCATAAAGAGACAGTCTCTACATGGTGACAGCTGGCTGGACTCAACCTCTCCCCTTTTGGTGCAGAAGAGCTGGTAACGCAGTTTGTTCACCTCAGCAGTGCTGCTATTAGCAACATACATCCGACAGGTGAACTGCTCAATTTTCTGGAACAGCTCATCACTCACATTCCATGTCTGTCCCAGTTGACTGAAAGTCTCTTGGCAGGAAGTGTGCTTTCTCACTATCTTCAGGGCATTCAGCTTCCCTCGACCAGCGAATGCACTGACAGTGTCGCAGCCTGTGAAGGCATGTAAGCCAATTAGGCTGTCACAGATGCTGTCTCCAAGTGAACTTGCCAGTTTGGTGATGTCGACAAACCGTGTGCGGTTCTGAGTCCCACACTTCTGGTAGATGGGACAGGTGATGTCCTTCTGGAAGCCAAGACAAAGCACCATGACATCAGTGTCCTCAGCTGTGATGATAACTGACTTTGAGCCCGCATTTGCTGCATGCAATGCATGCAGGAGCAGACGGGTGTCAGCTTCTTCATGTGTGGAGTGCAGTTCTGCTGCTTCCTCACACCCATCTTCTGTCAACTTGTAGCAGGTTTCCTCACAGGTCATGTACAACACCTTGCCATGCAGCATAGCTCTGTATCGTGGGAGTTTCCACTCTTCCACCAGAAACTTGATGAGACTGGTCTTGTTGGAGGAACTGCACAGAAATTTTCTCCACTGCTGGACGTGGTGTCCCCCTGCAAGATTCTTGTACTGGAGAGTGATGTCTCCACCCCGGTTCAGTCGTTCAGCATCTTTGATCGAAGTCTGGTGATAGACATCAAAAACAACATCAATCCTCCCACTCTGTGCTCCCTCATGGAGGACCTGGGTCAAGGCTGACTCTGCCACCTGTGCAAAGGTTTTGTTGTTGCCATTCATTTTTTGGACCAGGCTCATCCCATCAATGATGGAAGTAGATGGGATTGGGATGTCTTCTGCAGGAGATACATTCTTTTCAAGCTCTCTGGCAAGTGCAGCCTTGTTTGTTTTTCGTAAGGACCCATCAACATTTGCCAGTGCCCATGGTAGTGGGCCCAATGGATAGGCAAGGACATCCTTCAGATTCACCTTCCTGCTTTCAGCCACCAGGATCATGTGACTGAAAAGGTTTCTATCTGCCTTCAGAACCACATCCTGTGCTTTCTTTCCATGAGCTTGTTTTGTGCTGACATTGGAGAATGTTTTCAGACTTTGCTTGGTCATCTTGTCGTGGAATTTCACAGGTGGTGGGTCTGCATCTAACCTTGTTTGCTGGAATGCTTGGTAGGCCTCTTCTCCTTTCTCAAGAGCTCTCAAGAGATCTATGGTCACATCAGGTGGAGCCATGTTGCCAGTGGAGAGGCTAACCAAATCAATCTCATCAGGGGACATAGGATTGAGCCAGTTATTCTCCATAAGGTCCATGAGAGACTGGACATCTGCTTCATCTCTCTTGATCCTTGGACTCTGTAGATCTGGATGAGACCATTTGCACCTGCCTTGACCTGTCAGGTCTCTCAGCTGTCTGAGGTACATGCTTCTATACTCAGCTGTGAGATAATATTTGGTCACAGCTCCTGGCTTCAAGCTGAATCCCTTTGTCCCTCCAGCTGTTTGGGTGTCTTTGTTCACCGTTTCTTCTATAGCTTGGTCAACAGGGATTCGGCCAAAGGGATTGGTGGAGCCCAGTTGGACTGAGAAGCCTCCTTCCATGAATTCTGTGTACACATCTGGGTGTGTGATGGGCAGCTCAGACATCTGGGCGTAGTAGTAGGGGAGGTAGCGTGCATAATTCATCCTGTCATAAGCAAAGCACCATGGGATCATTGCTCGAATGCTAGCCAAGTGTAGCATCCAGTCTCCCTCTCTGGATGCTCGGATGAGCCCCAACAAGATTTCAACCATGTCCAAATAGGATATCCAGAAGTTCGAGAGGCTGCCGTTTCCACCTCTAAGGAACTCACGGTAGACTTCAAATAGATCCATGATGCGTGTACAAGAGCTGTTCTCGAGGACCTCCTTCAAAGCATGTTGTGAGACTTCTTTCCCAAGGCTGTCAATGGTCTTCAGTGTCTCATTCAGGTGAACCATGTCATTCCTGTGAGTTTCTTCCAACCAGGACAGGAAACCATTCAAGGTCAGTCGCATGAGAGTTTCATACAGGAGCTTGTGTAGTCGCACTGCCCTGTTGTACTTGCGGCCATCCATAACACCAGCAATTGAGCCTTCTGCAATCATGCCAGACTCAATGCAGAGGTCTTTGAGTCCAGCATCTTGGAAACGCTTTCCTATTATTGCCAGCAGTGTGCAGATGGTGTGGAATACCCCAAGCCTAACGATGATATCATGGAACTTGTCATGGTGTTTCCATGTGATCTCGACAGCCTTCGCATACAGGGCTTGGTCAACGACACAGACAATCTTCCTCAGGCCTAAGCACTGCATGATGCTCAGTGACTGGTTAAGCACCTCGTTGACAGTAGACATTTGTGTCGCTGGAGCATTGATGGTAGGCAGATAGCCTATATTGTCGGGGATGACTGTCATCTCTCCTCGAGTCAGGATGTTGAAGCCTGTCCAGCTGCTGACTGACTGTTCTTCTTGTTGTGACATGCGTGCTAGGACCCAAAGAAGGTTTTTCTCTCTGGCAAGCTTAGTATTGGCTGCAGTATCGGCATCTGACCTTTTGCTTTGTGGTGGCCCTACCCGTTGTCCAGCATTGTAAGTTGGTAACGTTGGTGGGGGTCCATCAATGCTTCTCTTCTTTGTTTTGGGAACAGTGGGCATGGGTTGGACAGGAAGTGGGTTGACTGGCTTTGCTTGCACAGCAATCCCATTGACTCTGTGAGATGTTCCCTCACCACTGACAGTTTCTTCAAGACGGTCGATATTGTCCCAGGCTAAAGTTGTGAATATGCCAGGATGGATGTTAGCTGGAAGGGCAATGCCACTCCCTGATGATGAGAGTTTCTGGAGACACAGGGCAGTGTTGATCTCTTCCATCTTTTAATAGGGCACACTGTGACCAAGTCGGTTGAGGATGTTTATCAACTCTACATTTCCTGTCAACGATTTGACACTGAATGGCAGAACAATGTGCTTGGAAGGCTTGGTATTTCCACATGTCACTGCATATACTATGTCATGGCCAAATGACTGCAGAAGGCACTGCACTCTCTGGGATGCATGATCAGGATCATTTGAGCCTGTGAGTAGAGAGTACAGGAAGATAATGAGCGACTCTGGAATGGTAGGACATTCTGCTTCTGGTTTGACTTCAGGCGGCCAGGTTTGAGGAACATCTTGACTTTTAATGTCTGCTCTCAATTTGATGGCTGCTTCGGCTATAACATCTTGTGCACTTACACTTTTCAGGGTCTGCAGCTCCCTTTTGAGAGACTGATTTTCTTTGGCAAGTTCCCTCATGGACAAGTTATCGGGATAGAGGAGGAATTTTCCTTTCTCATCAGGGAATATCTGCAAGGCTCCAGCAAACTCACTCTCCAGGTTTCGCCTTATGTGCTTCTTGGTTGATTCCTTAACTTGGGCAATGCCTTGGGAGTTCATTGAAGCCACCAGTCTAGAAGAGAGATCAGTCATTGTCATCACTTGAGGATTGCCAAAAAGCTCCATCCTGATGAAGAGGAACAGCTCATTGTATGCCTTATTCACAGCAGCTTCATACTGGGCTGCAGCATCATCATCTTCATTGCTGGCAACCTCTCCTTTGGAAACCTCTTCTTTGGTGTAAAGTCTATAGCATGACCTGTGGTAGTGCCCTTCAGCTGCTACAAGGTCTCTACTCACAATGGCAAGGATTCTGCTGTCCCTTTTCTTTGTGGCTGCACTCCTGATCTTTGCATCAGCTCGCAGTTCTCGACACTGCACCAGTACTTCTCTCGTATTCTGTCTCTTGGAATATTTGCTGTTTTTCTGACAAAATATGCACTCTGCATCATAAGTCCTAGATGTACTTGGAGCATATCGAGCTACTCTCTTAGATTGTTTCTCTTCAGCAGAGACACAACTTTTCTTTTCTTTTGCAAGGAGGCCATCAAGAATTTGCTTCATAGTGAAGATACTGCGACACTTTCTGTGGTAGTAGATTGCTGGAATCTGTCCCTCAGGAATGTCTTTTGCCAGTTTCAAAACTGGTGCATGATTTCTTATCTGAGCTGCCCTGAGCAGAGTTCTCCATGAGTCGACACTTTGTAGTGAAACCAGCTTATCTGTATCATCAGAACAGTGGATAATGCACTCCACCCGTGGGCGCTTTGGTATTGGGTAAAAACTTGCTTGTTCACCAGTGGCCATATTCAGTCAGTTTTCACCTGCCACATACAAACAAATACATGTAACTTAGGTGTATGAACACTACTAAAACAAAGTTTACTTTGCTTCACCAGCGTCATATTACCATTATTTATCTTACATAGCCACAAATAGATACATTACCTAGTTGCTATGCAACAGCTGTATTTTGTCCACATGAGGCCGCTAAAATCAACACAAGATGAAAGTTCCTCGTAGCCACTTTAACTAATCATATTAACATATACATTAAAAGAACATGCTAACATTATGGGAAATTAGCTTACAATCTTCTCCAGAGTGAGACAAGAAGATAGATACCAGTTTCCTCTATATGTGTTTAGTAGAAAGCTATCTGGCTGCACGTTAGCCTAGCTTAGCACAATGAATGGAAGTACACAGTACTGGTTATCCTTGGTTGTTGGCCAACTAAGAACTGTCCCAGAGTTTAAGCTAGGCTAATCAGTACCAGGGGTGTTGAAATGCTATATTTGTAAAAATCTGGGCAAATACACAATCGTGAGAGGCACAGAAACAGGTTTCCTGAAAGAAAAATGAAATAGCTGCTCATTTGGAAAGGTTATCATGTATTATTTTACTTCTGTTAGTGTACCAAATAAAATGGCACCAGTGAAGTTGTGTCACCTTGGGTGATATCGATATCTGGTCTGACCCATGGACTAACTGGCTTTGGTCTAGTTAGTTTCTTAGTAATAATGCCCTTCTAATTTAAGGTTCACAATCACCTCACACAATGAAATAGTATGGGTATATTATACATTTCCTGAATCTTTACAGTCCTGTGAGTATTCCAGTTTTTGTGTTTTGTGTCCCTGATATTCCTAGATGCCACAGGGCTAAAAGAAAGTATATAGTTTAGGCGAACATTGCAGAAAGATGTGTGTTATTGACGGGTTGAAGAGCTCAAGTGACCTCTATATTTGTGAGAAATATCCACAACAGGGCTTGAATGAAAGCTAAGAAGGTCCCCTTTAAAATGATACCAAAGACAATATTATAGAACATTGAAAAATGTCCTGACCATGAGGCTAAACCAGGATATGCACCAGCGTCTAAAATGCAATTTACTTTAGGGGGTGGTTAACTTCATGAGCTGATAACTGTGATACAGCTGCCACTCAGGAATGGTTATCATACCAAAATATCATCTACAGACATGGATCCTTTCAAAAATTATAAGTAAGTTTTGCCACCTTGAGTGTACCGAAATAGGAAATTTTGGGCGCTGGCCCATGGACTACAACAGAGCATTCGCTCTTCCCACAGTTCATACTCATCGGCCTGTCCGTTGAATGTGGGCCACCTGCTCTTCTTTCGCTCCATCTCCCTAGGTAGCGTTAGCTTAGCGTTCCGTTAGCTTCCCGATAGCCTCTCTCGATGCTAACTAGCTTCACACTTGCTAACTTGCTACTCCGTGCTAACCTGCGCGCATCCCGCCATTCGAGGTTATCACACTTCGTGTACTTCTTTTATCAAACTACTAAATAATCCAACGTTATCTGGGCCCATAACCTGTTAGAAGACTAGACTAATACTTTATGTCTATCTCTGCGCAGATGAAGTGGATTATTAAACCGTTATAAAGAATCGTACTGACTACCGAACTTCTGCTGGAGGGAAAAAATGCAGGCTCCGTTTATTCGGTAGTTTTGGGAGAAGAAGAAAATGAACAGCGTCTCAGTGACGTAATCAATCCGCGCATGCAAGCGCAACACCGCCCACTTGTGGACAAACAAAGTCGTAAGCAAAATAATAGTACACAGTAACACATAGTCATACAAATACACTGGTGTCAAATCTCAACAAACGCCGTACGAATCCATATTGGGTATTTAAACTCCGCTACTCGGACACCATGTAATGATCTGTGCCCTCTGGCTATGTTAACTTATAACATTAATAAAGCAAGGACGGCTTCTCTCGTGCTGGGTGTTTATTCACCGACCGGATTCCGACTGACGTTACGTACATCACGTGACTTTGTTGTGGCGCTACGGAAAGCCGTAAGGGACACTAGCAAATCAAATATTACTAGCAAATATTACAATCTAAGCTCTGACAACGACTCCTAGAGGATAAATTCTCATCACCAGCCAGTCAGACTAGCTTGGTCTAGTTAGAAAGGCACGAACTGAGGAAGCCTCTTGGATGAGAGGTGAAACGTCTTCACTGATATATACCAAATCCAGTTGCACTTGATTCAACTCCTTTGGACGTTCCCTGTTGGTGGAAAAGGGCGAGACGGCACAAATCGCACAGTTTTTAGGAGGCTGTAGGACGAAATTAAAGTAAAAATTCAAGTAAAGTTGTTTTTGATAAAGGAATTTGATAACTAGATGTTTCAGAGTTTGACTGAACCTGCAAAAATAAATAAATGCAACCTACAAAAATAAATAAATATGTATATATTACATTTTATTTATTTTCTATTCTCTGAAGCTCTTTTTAAAAAAGGGAAAAAAAAAATCACGTACTTCGATAAATGAAGCTAAAGCATCATATGCCAAAATTAATCTTGGATAAATGAAAATGCACCGCCATCTGCTGGTCATGTGCACGTCACGCGCATAAAGTTGTAAAAAGTCGCGCATGCGTAGTATGATTTCAGTTTGCGCACGCGCTAAATATTCGCGCGCGGTTATTTCCCGGGGGTTCGTTCTGCGCATGCGGTGCATGAAATCGCGTAATTCCGCGCACGCGCAGTGTGTCCGTTCTACGCACGCGCAGTAGGTTTTTCGTTCTGCGCAAACGTTAAAACTTGCGCACGCGCAGTCGGCTGCTCAATTTCGCTCATTTGCAGTGAGTTTTCCGTTCTGCCTATGCACAGTAGGTTTTTCGTTGTGCGCAATGGGTGCATGATGTCGCGCAATTAATTTTTCTTCTCGATCGCTAGGCGCGCGGTGTTGCCGGGGCAAGATGGCCGACCGGGGTGCGATCTATCATTATGTTGTCGTTTTGGAACTTTTATGCGTCCTCGAGTATAAAAACTTAAATACTGAAAAAAGAATTGCGCCGTTAAGACAAATAACTCTCTTTCCGCCCGTTGCAGGGAAATGTCTTAACTGCCATGATTATGCGGAAATGGACATTTCCATCGCGAAACGCCGCCCGGGTACAATCTACAATCTATGCCTTAAGCTCTGTCGGCGTGACCCACTTTTACAATATACACTGCTCAAAAAAATAAAGGTAACACCTAAAAAACACAATATAGACCTCGATGAATGAAATATTTCAGCTGAAAATCTATTTATTAGACAGAGGAATGTGTTTAGAGCAAAATAACCTAAGAATGATCAATGGAAATCAAAATCATTAGCCCATTAAGGTCTGGATTCAGAATCATACTCAAAATCAAAGTGGAAAATGAGAACATAGGCTGATCCAACTTCTGTGGAAATTCTTCAAGACGATTCAAAATGAGGCTCAGTAGTGTGTGGCCTCCACGTGCCTGTATGCACTCCCTACAACGTCTGGGCATGCTCCTGATGAGACGACGGATGGTCTCCTGAGGGATCTCCTCCCAGACCTGGATCAGGGCATCGGTCAACTCCTGGACAGTCTGTGGTGCGACATCGCGTTGGCGGATGGTACGAGACATGATGTCCCAGAGGTGCTCGATTGGATTCAGGTCTGGGGAAAGTGCAGGCCAGTCCATAGCATCAATGCCCTCGACATACAGGAACTGCTGACACACTCTGGCCACATGACGAGCATTGTCATGCATGAGCAGGAACCCAGGGCCCACTGCACCAGCATATGGTCTGAGGATCTCATCCCGGTACCTAATGGCAGTCATGGTACCTCTGGCTAGCACGTAGAGGTCTGTGCGGCCCTCCAAGGATATGCCTCCCCAGACCATCACTTACCCACCGCCAAACCGGTCATGCTGGAGGATGTTGCAGGCAGCAGAACGTTCTCCACAGCGTCTCCAGACTCTCTCACGTCTGTCACATGTGTTCAGTGTGAACCTGCTCTCATCTGTGAAGAGCACAGGGCGCCAATGGCGAATCTGCCAACCAAGATGTTCTATGGCAAAGGTCAATCGGGCTGCACGGTGTTGGGCTGTGAGCACAGGCCCCAATTGTGGACGTCGGGCCCTCATACCATCCTCATGCATTCTGTTTCTCACTGTTTGAGCAGAAACCTGCACATTAGTGGCCTGTTGAAGGTCGTTTTGTAGGGCTCCGGCAGTGCTCCTCCTGTTCCTCCTTGCACAAAGGACCAGCTAGCGGTCCTGCTGCGGGGTTGTTGTCCTCCTGCGGCCCCCTCCACGTCTCCTGGTATCTCCTCCATGCTCTGGACACTGTGCTGGGAGACATCAAATCTTCTTGCCACAGCACGCATTGACGTGCCATCCTGGATGAGCTGCACTACCTGAGCAACTTCTGTAGGTTGCAGATACCGCCTCATGCCACCTCTAGTGGTGAGGGCACTAGCAAAATGAAAAACTAACCAAAGATCGGCCAGAAAAGATGAGGACAGGCAAATGGTCTGTGGCCACCACCTGCAAATCCATTCCTTTTATAGGGGTTGTCTTGCAAATTGTCTAATTTCCACCTGGTGGAAATTAGACAATTTACCAACAGGTGAAATTGATTCACAAATCAGTGTTGCTTCCTAACTGGACAGGTTGATATCTCAAAAGTGTGATTGACTTGGAGCTACATTGCATTGCTTATTTTTTTGAGCAGTGTATTTTACACCATCTAGCTATTATTTGGTCGTTTTGGAACTTTTGTATCGAAACTTAAATACTGAAAAATGAATTGCGCCACGAAGAGAAGAAATAACTATTTTTGCCCGCTGCAAGGAAATGCCTGACTGCCATGATCGCGAAACGAAAGAACCTTGCACGCTGGCAAAGATCCAACCAGCAACCAAAAAGCAAAGACATTTAGAAAGAAGGTGGAGAATGCTCTCTTCGACGCAATACAAGTGGTAAGTTTCAAAACAATATAGAATCTCTGTATATAAATAGTTCAATCTCTTTACCATCAACCTACATCACCCGATTTACAATCAAACGCGGTGTTAAAACAGGGTTGTCTCATTTCTCCTTTTCTCTTTATAATTGCTACAGAAATGCTTTCTAGCTTTATTAAAAATAGAACTGTCGCTCCATTAGATGTAATTGGGGAACCACTAATCATTGGGAGTCTTTGACTATTTGAATATTGAAGTGAACATTTGAATAAAACGGGAAACTGACACATGACAGACCCTGACAGTATCCGCCCCCCTAACGGCTGACTCTGGCGGCCCAGGACCCTGAGGATTGTGGCGGTGGAACTCGGCAATGAGGCAAGGGTCCATGATGTCCCGGGAGGGGACCCATGAGCGTTCCTCTGGCCCATACCCCTCCCAGTCCACCAGGTACTGCAGGCCCCGGCCCCGCCGCCGATCATCCAGCAGTTTCCTGACAGTGTAGACAGTCTCCCCATCAATGAGACAGGGGGGACGGTGGGGGCTTGGCAGCGGGGACGAGTGGGCTCTCCTTGACTGGTGTGATCCGGCTGACGTGGAAGGGGGTTGTGTAGGCGGGTGGTCCTGGGAAGCTTCTATTTGACAGCAGAGTCATTAATGATTTTTGAGATTGGATATGGGCCAATGTACCTAGGTGCTAACTTGCGGGATGGATGGCCAGATCTTTGGTGGAGAGCCACACTCTTTGTCCGGGGCGGTATGCTGGGGCTGGGCGGCGACCAGGCACTTTCTTGTAGGCGGCAGAGGTCTGGAGAAGAGTCCGGCGGGCGCAAGACCACATGCCTCGACACCGGGGGGGGGGGGGGGGGTCAATAGCACAGTCATATTCACGATGGGGAGGAAGAGAAGCAGCTCTGCTCTTACTGAAAACTTCTTGTAAGTCATGGTAACAGGCTGGGACGCCAGTCAGGTCAGGAGAGTCCTTTGACTGTGTCTTACTCAAGAGGTTAGAGGCTATGGTCTGGAAACAGTCTTGGTAGCAGTTTTTTCCCCACCCAATTACCTGACCGGTAGCCCAGTTGATGTGTGGGTTGTGCTGAACCAGCCAGGGGTACCCGAGGATGCATCTCAGAGTTGTACAGATGAAAATGGAGGTTTTCCACATGTCCGTCGGGGAGGCTCATCTGGATGGGTGAGGTCTGATGAGTAACAGTGGCAATAAGCCTGCCGTCAAGAGCCGTGGCAAGGAGGGGTGTAGGCAGCGGCTCATCCGAGGCGCCTAGGCTCTACTGAAATCCATCAGGTTAGTATCTGCACCTGAATCAACTAATGCTGAACAGTTCAGAGTGGAAGAGGCAGCGGTTAGTTTCACATTTGTTAATTGTCTCCGAGTCTTATTTTTAAGAGCGGTAACACTCACCAGGGGTCTAGAGGGTGGAGCAGGTAGGGAACCACGTAGAGGGAGGAGGCGATGAAATGACCCAGCTGGGCACAGTATATGCACCGACCCTCCATCATCCGACGGTGACGTTCGGCAGGTACGCCCAACCTCCATTGGCTACGGAACAGCATTGGGAGGTGAACTGCTCATGGAGACCGACGCTTGGGGAGGGGTGCCGAGCTGGTCAGGTTCCTTGATGGGGCGACCTCTCCGTCTATCCCTCAGTCTTATGTCGATGCGGGAGGCTAAGGCGACGAGGGCATCCAGCTCCACCGGCAGGTCCAGGGGCGTGAGATGATCCTTCAGGGTCTCGGAGAGTCCATAAAAGAAGGCATCCACCAAGGCAGGTTGATTCAAACTGCTGTCGGCGGCTAGCGTGCGGAACTCTATGGCATAGTCCATCACAGAGCGTCTTCCTTGTCTCAGGGAGTGTAGAGCTCTAGCAGCTTCTCTAGCGGGAAGAGTAGAGTGAAAAATTTGTCTAAAATGTGTCAGTGAAGAGAGAGAGTTACATACTGCAGACCGCTGGCTCCATTCCGCGGTGGCCCACGCCCTGGCTCTCCCCGATAGGTAGGAGATAATGAAGGCTATTTTGGCTCGATCCAAGGGGAAGGCGGCGGGCTGGAACTCAAAATGGAGCTCGCACTGAGAGAGGAAGGGGCGGCAGTCATCAGATTCCCCAGAGAATCTTTCTGGACTGGAGAGCCGGACGGGTCTGACTTCTGAGGGAGGAGCAGAAGCCAGAGGCGGTTCTGGTGCCGGAGCTGACGATGAGGCCGGCGCAGGGGTTTCAGCTGACTGAGAGGGGTGAGTGGCTGAGCCCGTGGCTTGAAGCTGCCCGATGACGTAGTTGAGTTGAGCGGTAACTGTGCCGCACACAGCTTCACTGCACTGGGAAGCTTCTGCCACAGCCCGATGCACCTGTTCAACCATCTCCTCCTGTTGTTGGAGCCGGCGCTCCTGCACTTCGAGGTTAGTGTTCTGCTGTGTCCATCGTGGCCAGATTGTTCTGTCAGGGACACAGAGACTGGCAGACACAAATGCAGGCAGGCAGACAGTAACCAGTTCTCAGGGTCTTTAATTCGGTCCAAGGGTCAAAATCCAGAGAGGCAACCCGACAGGCAGAGGTACAAAATTGGCAGGCAAAAGACTTCCAAGAACCAGGCAGACTAACAAACAGGCGACGGTACGAAAACAGGAGACAGAGACTCGGAAACCAGGAACAAAACAGTCAGACACGGGGAAACTCTCTTACATGAAACGCTGGAATGCTGCTCTAGGAGACAAGACAATCTGGCACTGACACACAGGGGAGCACTGGTTAAATACACACAGGAGGGAAGGGATAACGAGGCACAGGTGAAACACATAAGGGCAGGGACAGGTAATCACATGGGGAACAGGACGTGAACACAGAGACAAGACTATCAAAATAAAACGGGAAACTGACACATGACAGACCCTGACACCGGTGATTCAAGTATGGACCTTCCTATATCTCCTGGTGATTCTCCAGACCGGTTTGATGCCAGCAATTTGCATCTTGTCCAAAAACCAAACTGCAGCAGGAACAACCCTGCACCAGGGAGCCCGGGAACGTAAACCACGCCCCCAGCTCACAGTCCTGCTGGGTGAGAGGCATAGCCCCTAGTGTCCACCACAACATTTATTTATTTATTTATTTATTTTTGTGGGCTGCATTTATTTATTTTTGCAGGTACAGTTAAACTCTGAAACATCTAGTTATCAAATTCCTTTATCAAATTCAACTTCACTTGAATTTTTACTTTAATTTCGTCGGTTCGGCCTGCATTTGCCTTGTGACTGAAATGGCAAGGTGTCTCCTTCGAGACTGCCGGCCGGAGAGATGCAGTTGGCGAATGCATGCAGTACGAGGGTGGGTGTTTGGATTAGTGCATTTTATCTTCTGGATTGATTCTGAATTACTGGCTCATGTAGAATAAGTATCATCTTTCTTGCTAAACAAGTTGCTATTAGTCTTATTCCAGCTGCTTGAGTATTAGTCCTTCTCTCTATAGATCTGCTGCTGGTTCCTAGTGGGAACTAGTGGGATCTTATTTTAGCTGTAGCTGTTTTTCACCTAGTATGTCCTTAAATATTTCTTGTTGCCTAGCTGTTTCGACTTAGTTATCCTTTTAGCTTATAAATATGTTCCTTGGTAACTTGCTGTTTGCATCTTTAATAGTTTTGTGTGAGGTTCAATAGAGTTTCACATAAGCACTTTACATAATTGTTTAAGTGAAAATGTGTTTACTTAAACAATTTACATAAGTGTTTAAGTTAAAATGTGTTTAATAACTTAAGATTTAAAAACGTTTTATTTACAAGGTAGTTCATGCCTTTGTAATACTAATTCCAGTACAATTCTACGTTTGTAAAAAAACAAAAACAAAAAAACAACACAAGACTTAGATTTGACCAGAAATGTAAAGTGCTTTGAGTGGCTGTTGCAGCTAGAAAAATGCTATATAAAATGCAACTTGATTGATTGATAAGTGACCAGTTTCTGGGCAAAAGGCCTACTTTCATTTTAGCCCTTTGGCCAATTGGGTGTTAAGTGGCCAGGGTGTGACCTGCACTCCTGGCAGACAATTAGCAATCAGTGTTCTTTAAATCACTGCTGCTGCTTCCAAGCGTCAGGTAAACAAACCAAGGGCAAACAGGTCTAGGCTGAACAAAGGCTAGATTGAACAAAGGCAAGCGTGACTTTTTCAAGCCAAGACTCTGTCAAGCAAGGACTGCTCTTTTTAGATCCAATCAGTTATCTGTATTTTGTGTACCTACTAGTATAGAGTATGTGTTTCCTTCACATTGCTGTCTTTCCTCTTCCCGGGGCTGGCATAGATGATGGGTCACCCCTAGGGGCTGCGACCCTACCAATCTCCTCTATCCCACTCTCTCTACTCACGTTGAGCAAGTGCTGACGGGAGGGCCCTGGAATTGCTAGTCTGAGGTGCCGAAAGCTGAGTTTATCTCAGGCCCGGTCTTCTGTTCTTCAGTCTATAGCACCTGAACTCCTTCCTTTTCTAACCCACCTCATCAACACCTCCCTCCAGGCAGGATGCTTTCCATCTGCCTTCAAGACTGCTAGAGTCACCCCCCTTCTCAAGAAACCATCACTTAACCCCTCTGACGTCAAAAACTACCGACCGGTTTCCCTTCTACCCTTTCTATCCAAAACTATTGAACGTGCTGTCTTTAACCAACTTTCTCTGTACCCCCACCAAAACAACCTCCTGGACCCCAACCAGTCTGGGTTCAAGGTGGTCACTCAACAGAGATGGCCCTCCTTGCGATGACAGAATCGCTGTATTCTGTGAGAGCAAACTTTCTCTCCTCTGTTCTGATACTCATGGACCTGTCAGCTGTGTTAGACACAGTGAGCCACCAGATCCTCCTCTCTACCCTCGATGGGCTGGGTGTCACAGGCTCTGCACTCTCAATGTTTGCATCCCACCTGACGGGTCACTCTACCAGATGACATGGAGGGGATCTGTGTTGGAGCCTCGCAGACTGACTACAGACGTTTCACAAGGTTTGGTTCTGGGTCCTCTTCTGTTCTCCCTGTACACAACATCCCTGGGTTCTGTTATTCGCTCGCATGACTTCTCTTATCATTGTTATGCCGATGACACCCAGCTGATCTTGTCCTTCCCTCCCTCTGACACACAAGTAGAGACATGCATTGCTGCGTGCTTGACTGGCATCTCAGAGTGGATGGCAACACACCACCTGAAGCTCAATCTGGACCAGACAGAGCTCATGTTCCCCCCGGGAAAAGGTTGCCCGGACCGAGACCTGGCCATCACCATTGACAACACCCTGATGATGCCAGCTTGGCCGCGAGGAAACTGGGTGTGATTCTGGATGAGCAACCGATGCAAACGTTGCATCGGTTGCTCGCTCCTGCAGATTTCTCCTCTATATCATCAGGAGGATTCGCCCATTCTTCACCGACGAGACGACACAGGTGCTCACCCAGGCTCTGGTCATCTCCTGGCTGGACTACGGCAACTCCCTTCTTGCTGGCTCCCCAGTGTCGGCCATCAGACCTCTGGAGCTTGTTCAAAAAGCTGCAGCTCGTCTGGTGTTCAACCGCCCTAAGTTCTCCCAAACAACTCCCTTCTCATGTCCCTATACTGGCTCCCAGTAGCTGCTCGCATCCAGTTTAAGACTCTGCTGCTAGCCTACAGGGAAGTGAAAGGAACAGCTCCCTCTATCTCCAGGCCATGGTCAAGCCCTACATCCCCGCCCGACCACTTCGCTCTGCTGCCTTGGGACGCCTGATTGCCCCGTCGCTCAGAGGCCCCTGCTGCCGATCGACCCAGTCACGGCTGTTTTCTGTCCTGGCCCCACAGTGGTGGAATGAACTCCCCATTGATATCAGGACAGCGGAGTCGCTGCCCATCTTTCGGCGCAGTTTGAAAACTCACCTCTTCAAGAACTACTACCCTGTTACTTGCTCGTAGGACTTATTGCATTCACTCATTAAAAAAAAAAACTCTTTCTAGCGGTCTTACTTTAGCACTGGTTTTGCTCTTAGATGCTTGTTTAGAGAGAAGATGCACTTATCACTCTGATGACTCGTAGTTCTCCTGATTTCCTATGTTAAATGCACTTATTATAAGTCGCTTTGGATAAAAGCGCCGGCTAAATTACTAATGTAACTGTAATGTGATAGGGAGCGATTGGCCACTAAATTGGGAGAAAAAGGGAAAAATCTGAAATAAAAAATAAAATTGGTGAATAATTTACAGATGTGATTTCGAACTTTAATTCTGCCCCCACACACACACACGCACACACACACACGATATTTGGAAAGGGGGATTGCCACTGCCAACTGTGTGGCTCTGTGTTGATAAAGGTGAATGACTGTGTTCTGACAGTTTCATGCTGACATGTTACTTCAAAACAACTGATTTTGTAATAACCTGGTGCCTGTAAAAGTACACTCTGACATGGGAAAGTTGCGTTTTTAACACATTTATTTATTTATTTGTTAGAAGTTTCTCGAACTGAAGAGGATAGGGCCCAACCAGCTAATTTATGACATATAAACTTTTACATCATTGATCCAGAACAGTGGCTAGAATAAGAATGTTAATGGCTCCCTTCTACTCAAATATAGTGACCAACAAAAACTCAATTTCCACTTGGCCTTTGTACTTCTATAACTGAAATTTAGGTGATCTAGAAGTTGATCGTAATTTTACACTAACTGTCAAGCCACTCTAGATAAGAGCATTAAAACCCTGCATGTCAAATATGTCTGCTGTGGGCAGTAGCAGACATCATCTGCACTGGGATCAGCTACAGCAAGCAGCAACACCCAAGAAAATGCACCGTCACCTTTGTTCGAGTAGGGGAGAAGCCCCAGCCTGAGCCAAAGGCCCAGGGTGGCCTTCTCGCAACAGCAAGGGACATGCAGTTCCTGGTCAACCTAAGGAGACATCTGAGGTTCCCGGACACCATCACAGTTACCACACTCAGGCTGATGTCCCTGGCAACCAATCAAGTGGTTTTGCTAGAGCTAACTGTCCCCTAGGGAGATTGGATGGAGGAGGTGCAAGAAGGAAGCAAGCCAGATATGCAGATCTGGTAGCTGAGTGTCGGAGGGATGGGTGGAAGGCCCGCTATGAGCCGATTGAAGTGGGTTGCAGGGACTCTGCAGACCAGTCTCTTACGCCGGGTCCTGGGGCTCTTGGGGATTTGTGGGCTACAAAGAAGAAAAGCCATTAGGAACATCTCCCCCCCCCAATTGCACTTGGCCAATTACCCTACTCTTCTGAGCCGGCCCAGTCACTGCTCTAGCCCCTCTGCTGATCCAGGGAGGGCTGCAGACTACCACATGCTTTCTCTGATACATGTGGAGTTGCCAGCCTCTTCTTTTCACCTGACAGTGAGGAGTTTCACCAGGGGGACTTGGCGCGTGGGAGGATCACGCGATTCCCCCCAGTTCCCCCTCCCCCTTGAACAGGCGCGCCGACCGACCAGAGGAGGCACTAGTGCAGCGACCAGGACACATACCCACAGCCTTCCCACCTGCAAATGTAATCGGGTGAAATATGTTCACACTGAAATCGATTAGTTAGGACTGAATCAGTTTTCAACTGCTCATGTCTGAGGAGATGTGACTAGGGGGCACGCTGGGGGCTCTCGTCATTAACATAGTTGATGAAGAGCCAGCAGCTGTCCTGTATTAATTTCTTCCCCTGTTCCAGGTAAGGATGAAAAGTATATATGATTACAGTTCATTATCAGTGTATAAATGTTTATGGACCACTATGGATTCATTAGCTTACCGCAAATAAGGATGATTAGTTTGGAACGGAGTCGAGCACGTGCAGGGCTGGCTCGCTAGCATAGGTGTTAGCCAGCTGGCATGGCACCTTTAGCATTCTACATTCACTGCAATGCACATTGCTTGAATTTAGTGTTGGTTGACACTGTGAAAATCATTCCTGAAGCCTACTGTTTCTTTTCTCTTCTGCAGAAACTCTATGTGTTTGTTTCAGGGTCGTATGTGCACCAAAGGTGGCTAGAGGTACAGAGGGAGATGTTTCCGGGGACAGCCCCAAGAGAGTTGCAAATGCGGATAGAGACACGGTGGGCATGTAGACACAACTCTTGCAAGACAGTGAGGGACAGACAGTCAGCCATCATACAGCTACTGAAAGAAATATCCAATGACAGAAATGGTGACAGGGCTGTAGATGCAAGAGGTTTATTAGCCCAAATAGATCTGAAGTTTGTTGGCCTTCTTGTATCATTCACCCAAATTTTTGGTGAGGTAAGATTTCTTTCTGACGCTCTACAATCCCCTCAACTCAATTTGGGGACAGCTATTACTCTTGTTGATTCTCTTGTTGACACATTGAGCAGTCTTAGAGAGGGAGCTCTCTTTGATGAGATTTGGGAGAAAACTGTGACCCTTACAGAGGAATGCAACATAGGTGCTGCACCTCCAGGCCGTCAGGTCACACCAAGACATCTTGAAGGTTTTTATATTACCACTCCAATAGCTCAAAACGAGGCAACACAGATAAGGAGTCATTTCGTAAAGGAACGTTCATTCCTGTTGCTGATGTGCTTCTGTCTGAGGTAAAGAGGAGATTTTCAAAAGATAACTGTGTTCTAATGGAAGGCATACATGCCTTGAACCCATGCAGTCCCACATTTTGTGATTAAAAATACAGTGCATACATTTGCCTCATTGTACAACTCCAACACTGAGGATCTTGAATACGAGTTACCTCAACTGAAAAGAATTCTTGAGAGGAAGAAAAGTAGTGGCTTGGAGGTTCCAAACAATTTGATGGAGCTCACAGTCTTCCTGGAGCCATATAGCGAGGTATTTAACACACTGTTTAAACTTTACAAAATAGCACTGGCATTACCTGTGAGCACTGCATCGTGTGAGCGCAGTTTTTCTGTCCTCAAGTTAATGAAGATTCACTTGAGAAACACCATGAGTGATGAACGACTGAGTAACTTGGGTGTTTTGAGTATTGAGTCTAAAGGAGCAAAGAGCCTTAATCTTGACGATTTTGTAGAGGTTTTTGCCAAAAGACATAGCAACAGACACATTAAGCTGTTTTAGAAAGAATGCTGTGGAAAGAGTTAGGGTTGGGCAGATAGCCGGTTTCACTGGTCTTGTTCAGTGTAGAACCGAATTTTGTCATCATTTAATGTGTGTCAAATTAAAAAGTGTCCTGGATGCCCACAGAGCATGATGTGTTTGTTTACTAGGAAGTTCATAGGAGTCACATGAGAGACTGTAAAACTTCACCAACATGACGATTACAACGGGTAAACACAAACCTGATTCCGGTGCTTCCCATAGACTCTGAAGTTTAGTCCTCCATATTTCACTCCTGCTTCTTGTTCTTACTATATGGTGCTTATTAGCCATTGTTAAACTTTGTATAGACCCTGTTATTTGTTTTTTATTCATTCATTATTATTTAATTTTATATAATTTATTTTGTTCAGCTAAGTTTTTACAATAAATTAAGCTGTATTGAAAATTATTTGAAATGTGTTCTTTCTTAAATGTTTGTCAATGGCGCCCCCCCGCTCACACGCATTTCATCCAGCACCCCCCCCCCCCCGCTCTTACCGATGACATCCAGCAACCCCCGCGGACCGATTTGGTGTGCTACCCTGAGATTTTCACTGGCCCGATCTGGTCACCCCTAGGACAATTTGGTGAGGGTGTCTGGTGTTAAACTCAAAACACCTGATGACCCTGGGTTCATTACTGTGTCCAGATTGCACCACATGGTGTATCAAATAACTAGCAGTGGTTGGCCACCACAGCAACATTACCGATAACAGATAAAGATGAAAAAAAGTGAATTAAATCTATTATGTTTTGGCCACATTATTGTAACACAAAAACTATTCATATACGTTTTTAATTTGATTTTGAAACTGGCCTAAAATCTCATCCCATTATCAGCCGCTTCTCTGGGGTTGGGTCATGGTGGCAGCAAGCTAAGTAGGGCACTCCAGATGTCCCTCTCCCCAGCGATGCCCTCCAACTCCTCCTGGGGGATCCCAAAGCGTTCCCAGGCCAGATTGGACATGTAGCCCCTCCAGTGAGTTCTGGGTCTAGCCCGGGGTCTCCTCCCAATTGCACGTGCCCGGAAAACCTCCAAAACCAAAACTCTAAAACTGACCTAAAATGTGCAACCTAAACTAAAATGACCAGCAACCAACAATGAAAATGCATTTTGTTGGGAGTGTTGGTAGTTAGGTAAAAACCCCCGACGTATGATTTTTTTTAAGACATATTTCAGAATACAGGTCAATATTCCCTATATGCTATATTATTCCTATTAAGATTGTTTCTTTTCAGTGCAATTTCATTCATTATGATGAGCCGCTGTCTCCTATTTCATTTGCTGCTCTTACATCGTTAAACAAGCTCTTAAATACATAGACCTTAGTGGTGTAAGCCAACATTTGTCAAATTCCTGTTATTTGCGAACCTCCCGAGTAAAGGATACTGATGGTGATTCTGGGGGGGAGAGATAGATTTGGGAAAGTTTGCCATGCACACGTTGAACTTTTCTGTGGTGAAACCTCTGCAGCAGAAGACGTGAGCAGCCAGGTGGTTTCGTTTCAATGGTAGTTTAATTTTAACATTCAACTTAATTATCCATTATCATCACTCACATATATTTACGTTTCAGATGATTTTTTTTTATCTTGGCCCTGGAGGGTGTGACTAATTTGTGTTCGCTTGTGGCTGATTTTAATTTTCGTTTTTGCTATTTTGATTGGTTTATGGATGAGACGTATGTGATTGCCGAAGTGTCTCATAGAAGAAGAAAAAATCCACTTTGTACGCGGAGAGACTAGGAGAACGAAACGAGTGTGGAGGAGACGAGACAGCAAGCAATAAAGGAAAGCAACTAAATGAAAGATGGGTAGAGAAGGGGTAGATAGAGCAGGGCGAGATGGAAGAGAGAGAGGAAGTAAGGAGAGAATAGAGAAGCACAGACATGAGAACGGAGCGGAGAAGGCACAGAAGGTAGAAAAGGAGGCAGGGGACAAATAACTACTGCAGAGAATGGCAGCAATATGATGAAAAGAGGGAAGGAAGGAAAAGAAAAGTGGGCACTTGGCAGAAGGGAGGGAAGGAATGAAGTAAGAGGAAAAGAAGAAATGGGACCTTTCAGACTCGTAAACCCGGAAGGATAATACTGATAAGCATCTCAAACCAAGAAAACCCACCAAAACCAACAATGGATGACTGTATATTGACTACATGTGTGACAATATCTGGCAACCTGTAGTAAATAAAGCAACATGTGTTTATTTTTCAACAATACAGCAGTAGTTACATTATTGTCTTTCTGTCTATGTCTTTAATAGTGTTAGTCGTCTATGGACGGTTAAGAACTGTAAAGATTCAGCAATGCTTTCTGGGGCAGACGGGTTTGCAGTACCCCGGTCCGGATCCGACTAATTCAGCTGTTGTAGATAGAAGCTGCTGCTCTGGCGTAGCTGATAAGCACACATTCAGTAACGAGGAGCCTGATTAGTATCAAACTGAAGTGCTAACTTTTTAAATCTTTAACTTTTCCAGGTCACCTTGTCTGAACAGCGCCCCACCCTGCAAAACCACTGTTTGAATTCAAAACGTCAATCATCTGCTCAGTTGCAGAGCTGGAGTGTGCTGTGAAGCGAGGTTGGGTGGAATGATAGATATGGTCGTTTAATGGGAGAATCAGAGTCAGTCGTTTTCACACCCCCATTATGTTCAACCCTGTGGAAATGCATTGAATTAGACCACAGCTATACACTTAGTAGATAAGACTGAATGTGTCACAAAGTAATAGTGGGGGCGGGAAACACACAGTGAGGAACTGAGGTGTTTGTAAGTTCACATTCCACATGAGGCTATATAAAGACATGTAGAGTATATCCTGTATCATATAAACTTTATATACTGTAAAATGGCAGTGGCAGAAACCCCAACCCTGTGCAAAGAGGAAAGCATGGAGGCGGCTTAAATATATATTCTTGCATTTGCACCCTTGGAATGTAGAAATGACCATGGACCAATATGAAATTGAGACAATTGCCCTGATTTTTTTTTTGTTGAAAATGTTTGCCGAGACATACCCACAGAAATGGAAGAGAGGAATTGCTATGATAGGATCCTCATCACTTAACACAGTCATCTTCCTTGAAGTGCTTCAGATGGCTGTAATGGCTTGCACTGCCATGGGAATTGACTTCTTTGTTTTGCAGGAATAGCTTTTTCTCTGGTTAGTATGTTAACCTCAGAATGATGAGAAAGGGTAAAGCAGCTACCACTGAAGTGATTCTGCCTTATGCACTAAGGAAATCCTTATTTCTGTCACAACCTTACCAAACAGTGACCCTGCAAGCACCGGCTGTTCATCTCTTCATTCAACTACATTGAATTTCAAAAGAAGGATAACAAGGCACTTTGATTTGAAGACCAATACCCATTATCAATGCAAATGAGCTATTTGGTAATCATTTTGAAATCCAATTCTAACTATGATGACCAAAGAACAGTGATTCAGCATGAGATCCAGAAAAGTTTTCCTTGAGCATTTTTGATTTCAATCACCAAGAGTTGAATGGAAATACCCTTAACCTCTTAAAGTTATCCTTAGTAACAATGGTTCAAAATTTCAAATTAAAAATCATTTCGAACAATAAGGGTGTGTAACTGCAAACTAAAGAAAAAGCAATGGCGAAGGGTGAAAGGCTTCCTATGGCCTATTAGGAGAAACTGTTAATTCATGTCTGTGGAGAGTCCATATTTTTTCTCAGAGATCTCGAGTGTGAGGATGATGTCCATTATGTTATACAGGTTAGCAAGGCACATACAGTTCCTTTCCTAGCCCCAGAAATGAGGCTGAAAAAGACTGTCACCATTTCCCTTTTTCTTCTATCTAGGGAGCTTGATGCACTGGTTCCTTCTTGGTGGCCATTTTGAAATGACGTGGCAGCCATTTTGCAAAGAAACCCCATCATGCTTAGTGTCCACAGCCTCCCTCTCATCAACACTCCTACAGTATAAACATCATGCAAATACACCTAGCACATATAAAATTCATTGGGTTAGGGTACGTATTTATATAGATTTATACATATAAATTCATATACTTTTTAGGAATGTTAATCTATTTTGTTGTGTATTTTTCTTCTTACGAGATACAAAATAACTTTCCATATGTAACACATTACATAATCAACATATTAAAAAAAAACTGAACAGAGTCATCAGTCCTTTTATCATCTTTCAGAAAAAATCCCATAATAAAAATAAGTTCTATGTTTTTTCTTACTTATATCTTACAATATATTTTCTCTCTGTTAAAAAACACACACACAGGTCCCTTTTTCGGATTTTGTTTGCGGTTTGTCATGGCAGCAACATGGTGATGGTCAAAATCAACGTGTAAAAAAAATGTGAGAACGTTGAGAAGAATGGCGTTCATCGGCAAGAAGGAACCTCAAAACAGTGGTGGTCACCAATGTTTAAAACTCACAAAATGGCGGGTGTCGTAATACAAACAAATGAACGAGGGAAATGGTGGCCATTACAACGGGCACTTGGTGCAGCCGCACTCCAGGGTGGTCTCTATTTCCTCAGAGTACGAGGTGCCGTCGGTGCAGCGGAAGACCACCTTCCTTCGCCGGCTCTTGGTGGCACCGCAGCAGATGCTGGGGGTTGCAGCGGCCTGGCAGGAGCGCTGGCACTCCACGCGAGGAATCTTGCTGGTGGAGGTGCACGTCCTCATGGGGTGGTGGCGCTTCAGCTGCTCCCTCACCACCTCCCCATGGCAGTTCAGCTCTGGCACATCGGGAGAGAACAGGAATGAGGAGTTAGAGCCGCCATATGGTAGTAGTATGTGCACTGTACAAGGTTTTCTTGTGGCTTTGAGTAGGTTGAGTTTTATCTGACAAGGACTTCCAACATTCAGCACTGTGTGAACACGGCTTTGTTTTGCCTTCTTTTTCTGATTGATGTGTCAAACGCTGATCAAAAAGCAAGTAATTTGTTAAGAATTAATGACTGCAAAATTATTGGAAGAATGTGGATTACTAGGAGGCAATACAGAGAGATGTGTTTATTATACATTTGGGCACATGGAAGTACAATCTCTGTTTGCCTCTCGCACCTTATCTTTTCATCCTTTCTTTGGTATTTTATAGACCAATGTTACAGCCTTAAACCTTTGTCTAAACAAAAGATGGAGAATTTGGGCAGAAATGTTGAGCTATAAAGTTCCAATGCATCCATAACTAGTTGTTTTCCAAAAATCTCTGTGTTACGAAATTTGGCATGCATTGTCTTTTTTCATATCTTAACTTCCTCTCTCTCTTACCAGTATCACAGGCAGGCCCGGTGTAGCCTGGCTGACAGTGGCAGACTGGTTCTCCTCCCTCAGAGATGCGACAATCCCCATGTCCGCAGTGCTTTCCTCTACAGGCCGGGGGCTCCTGTCGCCGATCACAGTATTGGCCCTGGTAGCCCTCTGCACACTGACAGCTATAGGACTGTCCCTTAGGCACACAGAGACCATGGACACATCTAAAGAGATAGAGAGAGAGAGAGAGAGAGAGAGAGAGAGAGAGAGAGAGAGAGAGAGAGAGAGAGAGACGGAGAAAGGGAGGTTCAGAGGAGAAGGGTACATTATGTTTGTGTGTGTGTCTGTGCATTGATGACTATTATATCTATCCTCCTAGATCACAGATGCACCAAGAGGAGACATTCTTGTGATTGTTTGCCAGGGAATAGTAAGAAAAGCTGGAAGCCACCACCAACTGCACCTTTTGTTGCACTGAAGTATCACTTGAAAGACAAGGGGTCACACTTTTTGAATTGCTTTGTTAGGACCTTTTTGAGCCCAAAGAAGGATTATGAATAGGAAAAACTGCATGAGCAGGAGCCATTGAGAAAATTTCCTGCTGCAGTTTTAAAATAGAAGCATGTAACTGGCCTATGACTATGTCAGTAGTTTGAAAGATCTGGGGCAATACCTCAATGCATGTGGTCAAGGAAAATTAATAAAGCCCATGTTACATCACATTTATCAATCTGTTATTCTGGTATATCTTGTTACTAAGAAAAAAACCCCAGAACATATAATTTCTCTTGTGTTTAATAGGTTTGTAAAGTGAAAAATTGATTTCATTGAAATTGACATTAAAGCACAGTTCAATATCTGGTATAAAAAAAACTTCCAAAAGTGATATAGAAGCTTTTGATCCCCATGTGAAAATGTAAGTATCCTCATAATCACATCCTGGTTTCTCTCAAGGTGAAACTCATGGTACTATTCCTGTCAGCGAATTGCTATTGGATTTTTGTCTGATGCTGGGAATCATGGCCTGTAATTAAATTTTCAAAAAATTATTTACCCTATTTCTAGGCTATGGAAACATGATTAACCCACAGCACCAAATTTAGCCATTATAAATGAATTTTAGGACCTATAACCGTCATCAAAAACAAGCTAATTTAGCTTAGATGTTATAACAAGAACAATATGACTGGTGGTCAATGAGAAGAGTACCTTTTTGGGGCTCCTCACTGCCACGTTGATCCCCTGGTGTGTATACTTTTTTTTGTGTGGAATTCTTCCCCCCCCCCCCTTTTCCACCCCAGTTGCATCCAGCCAATCACCCCACTCTTCCGAGCCATCCTGGTCACTGCTCCACCCCCTCTGCCGATCCAGGGAGGGCTGCAGACTACCACATGCCTCCTCCAATACATGTGGAGTCGCCAGCCGCTTCTTTTCACCTGACAGTGAGAAGTTTCACCAAGGGGACGTAGCGCGCGAGAGGATCATTCTATTCCCCCATTTCCCCTCCCCCCGAACAGGCGCCCCGACCGACCAGAGGAGGTGCTAGTGCTGCGACCAGGACACATACCCACATTCGGTTTCCCACCCACAGACACGGCCAACCATGTCCGCAGAGACACTCGACCAAGCCGGAGGCAACACGGGGATCCGAACTGGTGATCGCCTGCCCTGGTGTGTATACTTGCGGGTGAGTGACTGTATGCATGCTTGGCTACCTGAACGTGTGTGTGTGAGTACAACTCTGTACACTGATAAAACACCAGCTGGTCTACAATATACCTGTGTGCATGTTTGTGCCATGCATGTGTTTGCCTTTTGCACTGGGCACAAGTAAATGTGTTTGTATCCTCGTGTTCAAAATCCACAAACATATGGATATTCCTATTAACTGCACTCACATACCTGCTGGACTGGCAGGGAGTAGGTGATGATTTTTGGTCACACAGGGCTCCGGTGCGTCCTGGAGGACATTCACATGTCACCCCCGTCTCCCCTCCCTGCCTGCATGCCCCCTGGGCACACACACTGCAGGAGTGACACCCTGGCAAGATGCCTTCAGGCTGTGAAAAACAAGAGGGCATCATAATACTGGGAGCAAGAAAACAAGGAACTAACAATTGCTGGGGGGAGTCATACAAAAATAATTGCAAGCATAATAGCCTGCCCCCTTACGCTCTTTTCCCAATTTTTATCAGTGTGTGCAGGTGTGTGTGTCAGTGTGTGTGTTTCTATGACTGTTGGTTTTATTGTATGTGTGTTTCACAGCCTAGACAGTGGAGGATCAGTGTATCAGCATATTCAGCTCTCATACCCCCTTCCCAGTGGCAACTAACTGTAAAGTAATTACATGTTTGTGTTGAACATAATAATGACTGTTTCCTTTCTGTTTTTCTCTTTCCCATATAGGCAGTAATAAGGTGCCCACCATGCTACAATTAGGCCTTGGTACAAGTACCTGTGGGGAAAAGCATCTACCCTACTGAGGTATTCATATTATGTGTTGCTTGCCTTCCTTTTTTTATCCAGGACCTGGAGAGTGTAAATAATCTAAACGTTTGAATGACAACTTAATAAAGAGGACAGTGAAAGTAAGAAGGCAACAGGGATAAATGGGAGGGTTGGCAAGTATGCCTAGGGGTCTGCGTGCCACCCCTTCCCCATCAGACCCGGAAAACTTTGGTGTTTTAAGACCTCCTTTCACGCATTAAGAGGTAATGGTGCTGTAAGGGCTGAAATAAAACAAGCAGACAAGCATACTAGTTTATGAAGATGGTAAAATAATATCATTCAAAAAGCTTTTCAAGTAATCATTTCTTTGGGTAAACCTTGTTATCCTATTCATTAACTGAACACCTAACCTGTAAAGGAGCTTGCTTGTGCGGTCCTCTCGTGGAATGGATTGGATGCAAATTTTAAGATTATATGCTAATGTGTGTGTCCATTTGAAAGCATTAGCCTTGATGCTAACAAGTGGCATGAAGTAATGTTTTGCTGGAAATTACATTGTGACTCCTGCGACTTATGGCCTCAAAGAGGTCAAAACATTTGTTTTGACTGGCTTGAACTTGTTGGGTGGCCAGTAAAGTCACAGTAACTACACTTTTTTTCCTTAATTGTTACTACATATAAGCATATGTACCTTAGCTATGTTGGCCTATGCAAATTAAGTCTCTGCCCCCCTGCAATAATTTCTCACTGGGTCTGCACTGATCTCAGGACCGATCATTTTCATGCCTCAGTTACGGAAATTGGTCTTGGTGACGGAAAACTTCAACCAATGTACCTTGCTCTCCACTCCTCGCAATGTGCTTCCTCCTCCCCCTGGCGCCCGGTGGCCTAGGTCTTGAGGCTCCCCATTAACCCGGACGTTGTGGATGCAACCGTTGAACCCCTGGGGGAGTCGCTCTGGACCCGGACGCAAACCTGATGCCACTACCTGGGACGGCACGCCTACCGGGAGAGAGAGCAAGGGAGGAGGTTGAGAGAGCAGGATGGGATGTGAGAAGAGAAGATTGCAGGAGAGAAGATGAAGGCGAGACAGCGGATGGAATGAATGTGAGGGTAGACGACAGAAAGCAGGATTGTTTAATTGACAATACAATGGTCCAACAAACATACAACATCACAACACTTTGACAAATGATTTGGTCTTCCTATTCTGGTCCTTTGGGGGACAAGAGTCAGTGTTCATGTCTACATGTTGACAGTTTGAGTGGGAACATTAAAAAAAAAAAACAGAAACAGTAGAAGGTAAATGTTAAAGGCTGGGGGGCTGCCAGTAGTGGAGTGTGGTGTTGCCCAGTAGTGCAGCAGGATGCAGCGCAGTGTGGCAGAGAAGGGAAGACCATCCACCAGGTGCGCTTTGACACCATTTTTCAGTGTCTGGTTGAACCTCTCAACCCCCCCCCCAATTCAGCCTCAGGGTGGTAGAAGGCTGTGCAGATGTGGTCAATTCCCCAGTCCTCCACAAAGGTTGCAAATTCAGCTGAGACAAACTGTAGTGACGGTGTCAGGGATGGCCCACTGAGCGAACAGAGAGGCAAGAAAGACTGTGACCACCCGAGCTGTAACAGACCCTGTGGCAACCACCTCCGGCCACTTCGAATGGCGGTCATAGACTACCATGAGGAAGCACTGATGATGTGGGACACCATGGAGCTCCTCACAGATGTCCACCTGGATGCGTTTCCAAGGTGTGGATGGCCACTGCACAAAGGCTGCAGAGGTGGCGGTGGCCCTGTCTTCCCACTGACCAGGCAGGTCGTGCAGTCTTTTACCATAGTTGCTATATCTCTGTCAATACCCGCCCACCACACTAAGCCCTTGCAGCATTGCTTCACCTTCACAATGCCTAGGTGACCTTCATGTGCCATAGACAGGACACATACTCTCAGGGTGCTGGGGACAACCGTGCAGAGTACCTGGGCCACACAGACATTCCAGCAGGATAAACTGTCCCTGACCCGATGGTAAGGCGTGAACTGCTCTGGGAGTTTTGAGTGCCATCCCTCCCAGATGAAGATGCGGAGCTGGGGGAGCATGGCGTTCTGCGCTGTTCCAAACTGGAGGTCCTGAAGGGAGACTGTGGCCTGGAATGGGGTGTGGAGCATGTGGATAAGCTCCGGTTCCATTGTGTCTGGGCCTGGGTCCAGTGTGGGGTTGGGGGTGGCTCGAGAGAGCAGGTCTGCCACCACGTTCCCTCTGCCGGGAGTAAACAGGGTGGTGAAGTTGTATTGCTGGAACTTCTCCGACCAGCGGTGGATCCTTTGTGGTTTATGCCCCGACCCAGTCATAGCAAGCAGGGCCGTGAGGGCCTGGTGGTCCGTCCGCAGTGTAAAGTGCCATCCATACACGTACATGTGCCACCGCTCACATGCCCAGACACAGGCCAGCACCTCCTGCTCCCCCACTGAGTACTTTTGCTCAGCTGAGGTGAGAGACTGAGAGGCCAATGCCACCGGGCGTTCAGTGCCACACTGGAGTTGAGACAGCACAGCTCCGACCACTGTATTGGAGGCATCCCAGGTCAGGATTGTGGGGCTTGCCGGGTCCAAGTGTGCAAGCACGGGCGGTGAGGTGAGCTGTGCCTTGAGTTGGCGAACAGTGGCAGAGCACGCACGAGTCCAGGTTGAGGTTGTGTCCTTTTTCAGGAGCTCTCGTAGTGGGGCAGTAGTTGTGGAGTATTGGGGAAGGAAGCACAGGTAGTAGGCTGTCATCCCCAGGAATTATGCCAGTTGGGCTGGGCAGGACAGCTCAGGGAGATGCTGCATGGCCTCAACATTAGAGTGGTGTGGGCTGAGGCCATCAGCGGTCAGGCGAAACCCTACAAACTCGATAGCAGGCACAGCGAAGATGCACTTTTCCCCGTTTAGTGTGAGGTTGTGGCTGGCAAGGACATCGAGCACCCTAGTCAGGCATTCATCGTGGAGGGCCAGTGTCGTATCATGCACTACTACACTGCTCAAAAAAATAAAGGGAACACCTAAAAACACAATATAGACCTCGATGAATGAAATATTTCAGCTGAAAATCTTTATTTATTAGACAGAGGAATGTGTTTAGAGCAAAATAACCTAAGGATGATCAATGGAAATCAAAATCATTAGCCCATTAAGGTCTGGATTCAGAATCATACTCAAAATCAAAGTGGAAAATGAGAACATAGGCTGATCCAACTTCTGTGGAAATTCTTCAAGACGATTCAAAATGAGGCTCAGTAGTGTGTGTGGCCTCCACGTGCCTGTATGCACTCCCTACAACGTCTGGGCATGCTCCTGATGAGACGACGGATGGTCTCCTGAGGGATCTCCTCCCAGACCTGGATCAGGGCATCGGTCAACTCCTGGACAGTCTGTGGTGAGACCTCGCGTTGGCGGATGGTACGAGACATGATGTCCCAGAAGTACTCGATTGGATTCAGGTCTGGGGAACGTGCAGGCCAGTCCATAGCATCAATGCCCTCGACATACAGGAACTGCTGACACACTCTGGCCACATGAGGACGAGCATTGTCATGCATGAGCAGGAACCCAGGGCCCACTGCACCAGCATATGGTCTGAGGATCTCATCCCGGTACCTAATGGCAGTCATGGTACCTCTGGCTAGCACGTAGAGGTCTGTGCGGCCCTCCAAGGATATGCCTCCCCAGACCATCACTTACCCACCACCAAACCGGTCATGCTGGAGGATGTTGCAGGCAGCAGAACGTTCTCCACAGCGTCTCCAGACTCTCTCACGTCTGTCACATGTGTTCAGTGTGAACCTGCTCTCATCTGTGAAGAGCACAGGGCGCCAATGGCGAATCTGCCAACCAAGATGTTCTATGGCAAAGGTCAATCGGGCTGCACGGTGTTGGGCTGTGAGCACAGGCCCCAATTGTGGACGTCGGGCCCTCATACCATCCTCATGCATTCTGTTTCTCACTGTTTGAGCAGAAACCTGCACATTAGTGGCCTGTTGAAGGTCGTTTTGTAGGGCTCCGGCAGTGCTCCTCCTGTTCCTCCTTGCACAAAGGACCAGCTAGCGGTCCTGCTGCGGGGTTGTTGTCCTCCTGCGGCCCCCTCCACGTCTCCTGGTGTACTGGCCTGTCTCCTGGTACCTCCTCCATGCTCTGGACACTGTGCTGGGAGATATCAAATCTTCTTGCCACAGCACGCATTGATGTGCCATCCTGGATGAGCTGCACTACCTGAGCAACTTCTGTAGGTTGCAGATACCGCCTCATGCCACCTCTAGTGGTGAGGGCACTAGCAAAATGAAAAACTAACCAAAGATCGGCCAGAAAAGATGAGGACAGGCAAATGGTCTGTGGCCACCACCTGCAAATCCATTCCTTTTATAGGGGTTGTCTTGCAAATTGTCTAATTTCCACCAGGTGGAAATTAGACAATTTACCAACAGGTGAAATTGATTCACAAATCAGTGTTGCTTCCTAACTGGACAGGTTGATATCTCAAAAGTGTGATTGACTTGGAGCTACATTGCATTGCTTATGTGTTCCCTTTATTTTTTTGAGCAGTGTATGTTGTCCAGGTAAATGACCACTCCTGGAATGCCAGCGAAGATGGTGGTCATGATTTTCTGGAAGCAGCTGGGGGCAGAGCTGAGGCCAAAAGGCATGCTGGTGTAGTGAAAAACCTCAACATGGGACACAAAAGCTGTAAGGTTGCGGCTGTTACGGTGCAGTGGGACCTGCAGGTAGCCCTAGTGAAGGTCGAGTTTGGAGAACACGGAGGAGCCATAGAATTTGGCAGTCAGTTCCTCCACTGTGGGCAGTGAATACTTGTCTGGGATCACAGCCTTGTTCAGACCTGAGGTCGACTCATGGGCACAAGCCTTCTGACTTTTTCCTTGCCACCACTAAGTTCAAAATCCAAGGGGATGCACCCACCCACTCAATTATGCCTGCCTCCAAGAGCATTTGCAATTCGGCAGTTACATCATCACACAGGACGAGGGGTAGGTGGTGCAGGGGCTGAATGACGGGATGCACCTCAGGGTTGAGGAGGGGCTGGTAGGCAGTGAGGCAGCCCAAGGCATTGAACAGAGAAGGCCAGCGTTGCTGCCAAGGCGAGCTAATCGTCAATATGGTGGATCCGGTGTTGTCCAGGAGAGAGAAACCCAGGTCACAAAACAAGTCCATGCCCATGAGGTTGGCTCCATGGCGGGGCACTTGGAAGGTGAACGACGGGAATGCCTTGGTCCCATAGTGCACAGAGAAGATGATTTTGCCTACCATGCCAATTTTAGAGTGCCTATAGCCATACAGATCCCAGCGTCAGCAGTGGGTGGCCGGAGTGGAAAGGGCCGCCAGACAGTAGCAACATTTAGGAGCAACTGCAAATCTCTAATATCCAGCCGTAGTGGCAGGCACACCCCATCTAATTCCACTGTACACCACTTAAATTGCCGGGAGGTGGAGCTCACTGAATGAATGGTAGTTGGTGCTGGGGGACGAAGTGAATGTGGCGCTGGACTGGCGGCTGCAGATGCAGAGCGACAGACCCTGGCAAAATGGTTCTGTTTGCCATATAGTCCATGGGCCAGACGATATTTCGGTACACTCAAGGTGGCAAAACTTATAATTTTTGAAAGGATCCATGTCTGTAGATGATATTTTGGTATGATAACCATTCCTGAGTGGCAGCTGTATCACAGTTATCAGCTCATGAAGTTAACCACCCGCTAAACTAAATTGCATTTTAGACGCTGGTGCATATCCTGGTTTAGCCTCATGGTCAGGACATTTTTCAATGTTCTATAATATTGTCTTTCGTATCATTTTAAAGGGGACCTTCTTAGCTTTCATTCAAGCCCTGTTGTGGATATTTCTCACAAATATAGAGGTCACTTGAGCTCTTCAACCCGTCAATAACACACATCTTTCTGCAATTTTCGCCTAAACTATATACTTTCTTTTAGCCCTGTGGCATCTAGGAATATCAGGGACACAAAACACAAAAACTGGAATACTCACAGGACTGTAAAGATTCAGAAAATGTATAATATACCCATACTATTTCATTGTGTGAGGTGATTGTGAGCCTTAAATGAGAACTAGACCAAAGCCAGTTAGGTCACAAACTGGTCTCTATACATTTGTTTAAATACACAATCAAAATACATGATAAAAAGGAATACCATAGTGAGGTAATGAACTATTTTAATATTTTAAACAACATTGACATTTACATATACTTAGTCAATGATACATGTAATCCCATATCATTAGTGGGTATATGTAATGGTAATGGGTAGGGTAATGGGTATATGTGAATATGGTTACATTATTGTTATCAAGCTCTGGGTAACCAAGTCCAGAATCAACATCCTGTGCATCAATAGACTACTACCACAGTAATACCATCAGAATCATCACACTGTCATTCATCAAACTGCTCGTTTCTCTCATCATCTGACTCCCCAAGTTCAAAGTCCAGTTCTGGACCATCCTGCTGTTTTTGGTTACTGCAGGTCTGTAACCTGCACATGTCTGTGCATGGAAGTCCATTTGACAGGCACATGCAGCTTGGCATTTTGCATGAATGCACACACTTGCATGTTAGCATTTCCAAGACCACATCTGGTGCAGGTGGGGAGCGCATCCAGTAAATGGCCAGCTTGCCTTCATCGTCTGTCCATCCATACTCAGTAGGGCTTGGCACCACAGGGTTAGCCTGCAGACAGCACTTCCATATTGCTGCCTGATAGTTGGCTCGTTGAACATGCATAAAGAGACAGTCTCTACATGGTGGCAGCTGGCTGGACTCAACCTCTCCCCTTTTGGTGCAGAAGAGCTGGTAACGCAGTTTGTTCACCTCAGCAGTGCTGCTATTAGCAACATACATCCGACAGGTGAACTGCTCAATTTTCTGGAACAGCTCATCACTCACATTCCATGTCTGTCCCAGTTGACTAAAAGTCTCTTGGCAGGAAGTGTGCTTTCTCACTATCTTCAGGGCATTCAGCTTCCCTCGACCAGCGAATGCACTGACAGTGTCGCAGCCTGTGAAGGCATGTAAGCCAATTAGGCTGTCACAGATGCTGTCTCCAAGTGAACTTGCCAGTTTGGTGATGTCGACAAACCGTGTGCGGTTCTGAGTCCCACACTTCTGGTAGATGGGACAGGTGATGTCCTTCTGGAAGCCAAGACAAAGCACCATGACATCAGTGTCCTCAGCTGTGATGATAACTGACTTTGAGCCCGCATTTGCTGCATGCAATGCATGCAGGAGCAGACGGGTGTCAGCTTCTTCATGTGTGGAGTGCAGTTCTGCTGCTTCCTCACACCCATCTTCTGTCAACTTGTAGCAGGTTTCCTCACAGGTCATGTACAACACCTTGCCATGCAGCATAGCTCTGTATCGTGGGAGTTTCCACTCTTCCACCAGAAACTTGATGAGACTGGTCTTGTTGGAGGAACTGCACAGAAATTTTCTCCACTGCTGGACGTGGTGTCCCCCTGCAAGATTCTTGTACTGGAGAGTGATGTCTCCACCCCGGTTCAGTCGTTCAGCATCTTTGATCGAAGTCTGGTGATTGACATCAAAAACAACATCAATCCTCCCACTCTGTGCTCCCTCATGGAGGACCTGGGTCAAGGCTGACTCTGCCACCTGTGCAAAGGTTTTGTTGTTGCCATTCATTTTTTGGACCAGGCTCATCCCATCAATGATGGAAGTAGATGGGATTGGGATGTCTTCTGCAGGAGATACATTCTTTTCAAGCTCTCTCGCAAGTGCAGCCTTGTTTGTTTTTCGTAAGGACCCATCAGCATTTGCCAGTGCCCATGGTAGTGGGCCCAATGGGTAGGCAAGGACATCCTTCAGATTCACCTTCCTGCTTTCAGCCACCAGGATCATGTGACTGAAAAGGTTTCTATCTGCCTTCAGAACCACATCCTGTGCTTTCTTTCCATGAGCTTGTTTTGTGCTGACATTGGAGAATGTTTTCAGACTTTGCTCGGTCATTCTGTCGTGGAATTTCACAGGTGGTGGGTCTGCATCTAACCTTGTTTGCTGGAATGCTTGGTAGGCCTCTTCTCCTTTCTCAAGAGCTCTCAAGAGATCTATGGTCACATCAGGTGGAGCCATGTTGCCAGTGGAGAGGCTAACCAAATCAATCTCATCAGGGGACATAGGATTGAGCCAGTTATTCTCCATAAGGTCCATGAGAGACTGGACATCTGCTTCATCTCTCTTGATCCTTGGACTCTGTAGATCTGGATGAGACCATTTGCACCTGCCTTGACCTGTCAGGTCTCTCAGCTGTCTGAGGTACATGCTTCTATACTCAGCTGTGAGATAATATTTGGTCACAGCTCCTGGCTTCAAGCTGAATCCCTTTGTCCCTCCAGCTGTTTGGGTGTCTCTGTTCACCGTTTCTTCTATAGCTTGGTCAACAGGGATTCGGCCAAAGGGATTGGTGGAGCCCAGTTGGACTGAGAAGCCTCCTTCCATGAATTCTGTGTACACATCTGGGTGTGTGATGAGCAGCTCAGACATCTGGGCGTAGTAGTAGGGGAGGTAGCGTGCATAATTCATCCTGTCATAAGCAAAGCACCATGGGATCATTGCTCGAATGCTAGCCAAGTGTAGCATCCAGTCTCCCTCTCTGGATGCTCGGATGAGCCCCAAAAAGATTTCAACCATGTCCAAATAGGACATCCAGAAGTTCGAGAGGCTGCCGTTTCCACCTCTAAGGAACTAACGGTAGACTTCAAATAGATCCATGATGCGTGTACAAGAGCTGTTCTCGAGGACCTCCTTCAAAGCATGTTGTGAGACTTCTTTCCCAAGGCTGTCAATGGTCTTCAGTGTCTCATTCAGGTGAACCATGTCATTCCTGTGAGTTTCTTCCAACCAGGACAGGAAACCATTCAAGGTCAGTCGCATGAGAGCCTCATACAGGAGCTTGTGTAGTCGCACTGCCCTGTTGTACTTGCGGCCATCCATAACACCAGCAATTGAGCCTTCTGCAATCATGCCAGACTCAAAGCAGAGGTCTTTGAGTCCAGCATCTTGGAAACGCTTTCCTATTATTGCCAGCAGTGTGCAGATGGTGTGGAATACCCCAAGCCTAACGATGATATCATGGAACTTGTCATGGTGTTTCCATGTGATCTCGACAGCCTTCGCATACAGGGCTTGGTCAAAGACACAGACAATCTTCCTCAGGCCTAAGCACTGCATGATGCTCAGTGACTGGTTAAGCACCTCGTTGACAGTAGACATTTGTGTCGCTGGAGCATTGATGGTAGGCAGATAGCCTATATTGTCGGGGATGACCGTCATCTCTCCTCGAGTCAAGATGTTGAAGCCTGTCCAGCTGCTGACTGACTGTTCTTCTTGTTGTGACATGCGTGCTAGGACCCAAAGAAGGTTTTTCTCTCTGGCAAGCTTAGTATTGGCTGCAGTATCGGCATCTGACCTTTTGCTTTGTGGTGGCCCTACCCGTTGTCCAGCATTGTAAGTTGGTAACATTGGTGGGGGTCCATCAATGCTTCTCTTCTTTGTTTTGGGAACAGTGGGCATGGGTTGGACAGGAAGTGGGTTGACTGGCTTTGCTTGCACAGCAATCCCATTGACTCTGTGAGATGTTCCCTCACCACTGACAGTTTCTTCAAGACGGTCGATATTGTCCCAGGCTAAAGTTGTGAATATGCCAGGATGGATGTTAGCTGGAAGGGCAATGCCACTCCCTGATGATGAGAGTTTCTGGAGACACAGGGCAGTGTTGATCTCTTCCATCTGTGAATAGGACACACTGTGACCAAGTCGGTTGAGGATGTTTATCAACTCTACATTTCCTGTCAACGATTTGACACTGAATGGCAGAACAATGTGCTTGGAAGGCTTGGTATTTCCACATGTCACTGCATATACTATGTCATGGCCAAATGACTGCAGAAGGCAATGCACTCTCTGGGATGCATGATCAGGATCATTTGAGCCTGTGAGTAGAGAGTACAGGAAGATAATGAGCGACTCTGGAATGGTAGGACATTCTGCTTCTGGTTTGACTTCAGGCGGCCAGGTTTGAGGAACATCTTGACTTTTAATGTCTGCTCTCAATTTGATGGCTGCTTTGGCTATAACATCTTGTGCACTGACACTTTTCAGGGTCTGCAGCTCCCTTTTGAGAGACTGATTTTCTTTGGCAAGTTCCCTCATGGACAAGTTATCGGGATAGAGGAGGAATTTTCCTTTCTCATCAGGGAATATCTGCAAGGCTCCAGCAAACTCACTCTCCAGGTTTCGCCTTATGTGCTTCTTGGTTGATTCCTTGACTTGGGCAATGCCTTGGGAGTTCATTGAAGCCACCAGTCTAGAAGAGAGATCAGTCATTGTCATCACTTGAGGATTGCCAAAAAGCTCCATCCTGATGAAGAGGAACAGCTCATTGTATGCCTTATTCACAGCAGCTTCATACTGGGCTGCAGCATCATCATCTTCATTGCTGGCAACCTCTCCTTTGGAAACCTCTTCTTTGGTGTAAAGTCTATAGCATGACCTGTGGTAGTGCCCTTCAGCTGCTACAAGGTCTCTACTCACAATGGCAAGGATTCTGCTGTCCCTTTTCTTTGTGGCTGCACTCCTGATCTTTGCATCAGCTCGCAGTTCTCGACACTGCACCAGTACTTCTCTCGTATTCTGTCTCTTGGAATATTTGCTGTTTTTCTGACAAAATATGCACTCTGCATCATAAGTCCTAGATGTACTTGGAGCATATCGAGCTACTCTCTTAGATTGTTTCTCTTCAGCAGAGACACAACTTTTCTTTTCTTTTGCAAGGAGGCCATCAAGAATTTGCTTCATAGTGAAGATACTGCGACACTTTCTGTGGTAGTAGATTGCTGGAATCTGTCCCTCAGGAATGTCTTTTGCCAGTTTCAAAACTGGTGCATGATTTCTTATCTGAGCTGCCCTGAGCAGAGTTCTCCATGAGTCGACACTTTGTAGTGAAACCAGCTTATCTGTATCATCAGAACAGTGGATAATGCACTCCACCCGTGGGCGCTTTGGTATTGGGTAAAAACTTGCTTGTTCACCAGTGGCCATATTCAGTCAGTTTTCACCTGCCACATACAAACAAATACATGTAACTTAGGTGTATGAACACTACTAAAACAAAGTTTACTTTGCTTCACCAGCGTCATATTACCATTATTTATCTTACATAGCCACAAATAGATACATTACCTAGTTGCTATGCAACAGCTGTATTTTGTCCACATGAGGCCGCTAAAATCAACACAAGATGAAAGTTCCTCGTAGCCACTTTAACTAATCATATTAACATATACATTAAAAGAACATGCTAACATTATGGGAAATTAGCTTACAATCTTCTCCAGAGTGAGACAAGAAGATAGATACCAGTTTCCTCTATATGTGTTTAGTAGAAAGCTATCTGGCTGCACGTTAGCCTAGCTTAGCACAATGAATGGAAGTACACAGTACTGGTTATCCTTGGTTGTTGGCCAACTAAGAACTGTCCCAGAGTTTAAGCTAGGCTAATCAGTACCAGGGGTGTTGAAATGCTATATTTGTAAAAATCTGGGCAAATACACAATCGTGAGAGGCACAGAAACAGGTTTCCTGAAAGAAAAATGAAATAGCTGCTCATTTGGAAAGGTTATCATGTATTATTTTACTTCTGTTAGTGTACCAAATAAAATGGCACCAGTGAAGTTGTGTCACCTTGGGTGATATCGATATCTGGTCTGACCCATGGACTAACTGGCTTTGGTCTAGTTAGTTTCTTAGTAATAATGCCCTTCTAATTTAAGGTTCACAATCACCTCACACAATGAAATAGTATGGGTATATTATACATTTCCTGAATCTTTACAGTCCTGTGAGTATTCCAGTTTTTGTGTTTTGTGTCCCTGATATTCCTAGATGCCACAGGGCTAAAAGAAAGTATATAGTTTAGGCGAACATTGCAGAAAGATGTGTGTTATTGACGGGTTGAAGAGCTCAAGTGACCTCTATATTTGTGAGAAATATCCACAACAGGGCTTGAATGAAAGCTAAGAAGGTCCCCTTTAAAATGATATCAAAGACAATATTATAGAACATTGAAAAATGTCCTGACCATGAGGCTAAACCAGGATATGCACCAGCGTCTAAAATGCAATTTAGTTTAGCGGGTGGTTAACTTCATGAGCTGATAACTGTGATACAGCTGCCACTCAGGAATGGTTATCATACCAAAATATCATCTACAGACATGGATCCTTTCAAAAATTATAAGTAAGTTTTGCCACCTTGAGTGTACCGAAATAGGACATTTTGGGCTCTGGCCCATGGACTAATAGCGTTGACACCTCTTCCCCTTGGCAGGACAGGTCAGGGCTCGGTTGGGGTGCAATGAGGAGCTGCAATTACCATAGGTCCGGCGTGCTGCTGCACCCTGGGGTCTGGCAAAATTCACCTCGGGGCTGTCCTCCGGGGACCCAGGGCTCGGAGACCCCATGGACAACCGCACCGTCTGTATCATTAGCATGGGCTTGGGGAGGGAGAGGCTAGAAGGTGCTAGTTGCGATGCTAAACCAGCCGCAGATTCAAGCTGGAATGTTATTTACACAGCCTTTGCCAGGGTTAATCATCACGGGACATTAGAAGTTTCTCACTGAGTTTTGGGTTATTAGTTTGTTCAGCTAGCTGGTCCCTTATCAGTTCATCCTCGAGGACCCCAAACTTACAGAGGCTGGCCAGGCCCCTCAGGTTGGCTACGTAATGGTGGACTGAGTCACCCATCTGTTGCTGGTGCCAGTGAAAAAAGATCCAACAGAGCATAACGCTCTGTGGGGCAGCGAAATGTCCAGACAGCTGTGTGACACATGGAGGCGGGGCCAAGAGTCCGAAAAATCCGCTGTCCCTCGCTGCCCAGGTTGTGGATGAGCATAACTCTCTTCCACTTGTTGCTAACGTCTGTTAATCCAATGGCTGCTATGAATGTTTCAAACGATTCATGCCAGTGAGTCCACGGAACCGGCAGCTCACCGAACAGGCCAAGGAACGGAGAGAGAGGTGGAAACAGAACCTCCATCGTCGTCGCCGATGTTATGTTTAAAAACTTGTGGACTGCAACCTCAGTTCGAACACTACAACTTTATTGTGCGTTGCTCATCACAACTTCATCCGCTCTCTTTACATCTTTTGCAACCAAAGCTATTTTCAGCAGACTGTTGTAAAACTGCCGTGCTTACTGTGACAACTACAGCCACGACTGGTGTGGCTCATACACAACAGTAAACAGTTTGACATCGGTGTTTGTGGTCATCAAAACTTGACATCCTATGTGTCAACATGCATGGTTGTGTACCAGAATGTGTGTCTGTGTGCAGTGGTTGTCTTACCCCCCACATAAAGCTGGGTGTTGTGATCGACAGAGGGTTGGCGTGCTAGCTTGCCCAGACTCTTGGGGGCACCGTTGTCCACCACCAGGCTGAGGGAATGGTTCTGAATTAACAGCTCCACCGTGTGGAAGAGACCATCGTTCACTGACTCCACGCTGTACACACACACACACACACACACACACACACACACACACACACACACACACACACACACACACACACACACACACACGCAAACAATAGACAAGATAAAAAAAAGAAGGGCAGATGATTAGAATGATCTTCTTTATGACGAATTACAGGTAATATCTACGTCCGATTGGCATCAGTAGACTGTTTGCTTTTGCCATTCTGTCTGTTCATGAAATGACCAAAAAAATAAGGGATTATAAAAAAGAATAGAAGAATACCTATACTGAACTAGTTTTTAGAGAAATGAAAATGACAAACTCTCAAAACGGTTCATGACCTTTTGCATCACATCTGACCCTAAGAACTAAGTCTGTGTATGTGTGTTATGTACGTGTACATGTATTTGTGGTGTATCTATCTGTGCATGTGTTTGCGCGTGTGTGTTTCTGAGATTCTGCACCAAGTTGTTTTCGCTGGAGGGGCGACAGACAGCTATAGAGACAGTGGTTTGGCATGAATGAGAGAAAGAGAGAGAGCGTGAAAGAGAAGCAGAGAGATAGACGGTGGGGTGGTAAAGTTGATTGTGCCTCCGTCCACTCAAATTCTGTCTTTCCCAAACCCGGGGAAAACAAGCAAAGCATCAAAAACACAAAAGAGCGAGTGAAGCCACTCTTTCCATTGGTGGTCTGCTCCAGAGTCCCAGAGCTAAACGTAAAGACAATACTTCCCTGTGTCTGGGGCTGCTTACCGTCTAACTTAGTGAGGAGCCTTAAGCTTGCTTTGACTGACAGCTGTTTATAGAGCTTTCAGCTCCCAGTTGTGTTACATTAACAGCAAATGGAAATGTGGCTGTGAGCTCTGGAGGTGGGCCGAGATTGCAGATACTGAAAATGCTGAGCATACGGAAGGAGCGAAAGTGAATCCCTTGAAGGCCATGGGATATCATTGTTATAATAATAATAACAACAACGTGGTCTGAGGCACAGCTACAAAAAGTTTTTGACCTTTCTTGTGATTTTGACCACGACCTCGACCCAACTGCCTCCAAAATGTAACCAAGTTATCTAGGGGACCATTACCCATCTTTCCTGAAAATGTCATGTCATTTGCTGCAGCTGTTCTTCCATTAAGCTCCTGACAAACAAAAAAAAAACAAAAACAACCCCCCCCCCAAAGACAAACTGTACCAAACACAATATCCTTCAAGACAGGGTAAGCATAATATATGAGGAGAATGGAGAAGTATGGAAAGAGGAAAATGGAGAAAACAGACAACCTGATTTGAATTTAGGAATAAATAGAAGAATATAATATTTTTCCAGTTGTCAATATGAGTCACTGCTTATACAATAGAGCTGTGCATTTAAAACTTTAGGGTCTTTATAATGGTTAAAAAACCATTTTCATCTTGCATTTAAATGTTTTGCAACCCCTGAAGGTGTTAAGATTTACAGACAGGGTAGCAACCACGCTGTATGTGCATATAGATGAAAAGACTACACCTTATGAATTGGTGTTATTAGGGTAACAACATGATCCTGAGTCAGACATTTGCACTTTCCAATAAGATGCATAAAATACAGAAATTAAGTAAAAAAACAAAAAAACAAAAACAAACCCTGGTCTAACATTAGAAAGAAATTGCTCATGTAAAATTCAGTGGTTCTGGCACCGGCATACATATTTTGTACATCTGATCTAAGGGTGAATTTATTTATGTGATGAAATGAAACAAATACATAGACAAAAGCAAACAACTGTAATTGTCTTCCTAAAAAATATATATATATATATTTGAGACTCAGCATTCAGACTGTGGTTTCTAAAACTAAGAGACATTTACTTCGACGTAGACCCAACACAGACACATGTATGGTTTGCATTAGAAGCCTTGTAATTCAATAATGGCTTCAGACAGGCCTGTTGCAAGCAGGCAACATGCCGGTCTGCGACCTCTGAAGATTAGCGCTCTTGCTTGCTTTCCTCACAGAGTTGTTTTTTCTCTTCCTCCTCCTCTTAACAGGAATCAAAAGACAGAAAAGGAGAAGAAAAGAGGAGTGAGGGGGAAAGAACAGAGGCGGGGAAGACAGGAGACGAGGAAGGGAGAGGGAAGAAGGAAAAGAGAGAGAAGGAAAGAGGAGGAAAGGTCATGCTCCTCAACTGTAGCCCCCATTGTCTCCTCACCGCTTCTCTCCTCTCGTCTCCTCTAAGTGTTTCTCATCTTACAGCATCCCCCTTTTACGTGGCAAACCAATGAGCACCGCTCAAGTAGCCCAAATCAGCAGCGCTCATCATTTTTGAATAGATTTGATGCTAACACACTGATGAGTATGAGCAGAACTGAACAAGCCAAGTATGTGATTGTGCACATACACACATGCATGTATGTGCACAATCACATGCATGCATGTGCACATGTGCTTACATATACAGAACCTGAATTAAGAGCTGTGACATCGCTTCTCCACCTGGTGGCAATAGAAGACCAATATTCAAATGTACAAGAACCCTATTTGCAAGTATGTGTGTGTATATGTGTGTGTGTACATGTTTAGCTATCATATTCAGAGGTCCTCACAAGGAAAAGGGTCTATTTTAGGGTTAGGACTTGGTTTTAGGGTTACGGTTAGAATTAGGGTTAGGTTAAGGTTAGGGTAGGGTTAGGCATGTAGTTTGTGTGGTTAAGGTTAGGGTTAAGGGCTAGGAAAAGAATGTAGTCAGTGAGGGGTCCACACAAGGATAGTGAAACCAGACTCTGTGTGTGTGTGTGTGTGTGTGTGTGTGTGTGTGTGTGTGTGTGTGTGTGTGTGTGTGTGTGTGTGTGTGTGTGTGTGTGTGTGTCATGTTTGCCAATATCAGGCTGTATCAAGAAAACATTTTCCAGAACCTGACTAAGTTGAATGTGTGTGTTTGTGTGCGCACATTTATATAAATCTGCGTTTGTGTGTGTGTGTGAATGCACATCTGCATGAGTAGGTGTGTTTGTATGTACAGTACGCACAACCACACTGTGTGTGTGTGTGTGTGTGTGTGTGTGTGTGTGTGTGTGTGTGTGTGTGTGTGTGTGTGTCAAATTCTTTGAAGTCACTGGCTTGGCTCTGTGACTCAGTCAAAAGCGGCCCATTATAGAATTCAATAAAAACAAACACACGGCTGTCGCAGATTTCAACCGTCTCCCTCTCTCGTCCCGCTCGCCCAAGCCCACAGGGCAAGTCAATTTCCTGTCAGTCCAGAATCAAAAACACTTAATGCATGCACACACACACACACACACACACACACACACACACACACACACACACACACACACACACACACACACACACACACAAATAAACGTCTTCAAAAAAACTTCCTAAAACCGAGAAGTGCCGTATTATAAGTGAATCAAAAACAAACCCAGAAATAATTACCGTTCACTGACTTTATCTCGAAGCAAAAAAAGATATTTAGATTAGAAACAACTGTGCAGATCCACTTCCATCCACTATTGAATCTAATTAGGTACTGCTATCATTTACTTACAAGTTTTCCTAGACCACATTTGTGGTGTGTGTCTGTGTGTGTGAGTGTGTACATACATTTCTTTAGTTTTGCTGAGCTAAGTGTGTGTGTGTTTGTTCACGTCCACGTATGGCTTCTAATCGTCAGTGTGTCCTTTTTTGGCAATGTCTGTGTGTGAATATTTGTGTGTGCATGGGCGCACGTTTCTATCTGTGTGCGTATGTGTGAGCGGCATGTGTGTTGTGTGTGTGTGTGTGCCTATAAATCTGTGTCTGTGTGCCCAGGCAAGCATGCACAGTATGTGTTTATGTGTGTTTTTGAGTCTGAAAACATTTGTGTGTGTGTGTGTCTGTTTCTGTGCCTCCGTATATAGTATACGAACATGAATCTGTATGTGTGTGTGTGTGTATGTGTGTGTGTGTGTGTGTGTGTGTGTGTGTGTCTGCTCAGCAGCCCACTCTGGTTAGAATGATGTGTAGCAGACAGCCATCCCAGTCCCATATTGCCGTGGTAACCTCAATTAGTCGTTGCTGAGATGGCAGCTGCTGAGCGGCGAGCCTGTTCACTGCTTTCTTCCTCGCTGTTTTAAAGCTCTCGTGAAACCAGGCTGGTCACTTAATAGGAAATTTATACTTTCTTGGTTTTAAGACTTTAAGGAATGGAGTCTTAGATTTTAAATATCGGGTATCCGTTATTGGTTCTCTTGGATTTGGTCCTAATAAGGTCTCAGGAATATGACGGGGAGTGGGTTTCAAGCTTTATGATCTATAACCTTTGGGGGACTGGGTATGTTTCTTTTTCTTTGCCCTTGTCATGAGTATATCAGCCTATTCTGGCTATTGTTAACAATAAATGGTATCAACATTTTCAAAGGGAACAGTCTGATATTGTGAATAATATTGGAATATGAAGGTACCTCTGAATAAACTCAGCTGTGAACAGTGCTACACACACAGGCTTTTATGGTGATGTTGGTATGTGTAGGACCTGTCTTCACAGCTTGGTCTATTCCTGCTCTCATTCCCTTTCCTTCCATTTCCCCTCCCTCTCTGCATCCCTTTTCTCGCTTCATGCAGCTTTTCCTCTTCCTGCCCATCCGTCTCTGTCATCATTTTACCCGTCCATTTTCTGTCTCTTGTCGTCTTCTTTTCCTCAATCTACCTATCCCTCGGTTGATACCTTACTCCATCCATCACTCTCTTACTCTCTCCCTCTATCCTGCTGTATCCTCCCTGATGAATAACAGTAGACGTGCTCTCTTTGACCTGATGGGAGATTAGTGTGGCATTTAGTAAAGGCCAACACATTAATATACAACACCCACACTCGGACACCTGTGCACACAGGGACACAGGCACATCCACAGACACACATGCATGCATGCATGCATGTGGTCTTGCACACAATGCACCTGTGCACATAGACACATACAACCAAACAGGTATGCACACACATACATGCATGCATTCATATACGTACAGACACATGCACACAAAAAATAAACATACACATGCACAAAAAGTCATACACGGTCCACATTTATATTTATACACAATTACACACTCATACACAGTATGTCACAAACAGGCGCATGTATACATACATAACTGCACACACACACACACACACACATGCATGCACACACATACATGAATACGCATGCAAACCAACTCACACACACACACACACACGTCCATAGACACACATGGTTCACTAACATGTGCTTGCATAAACACCTTCACTACTGTTAATAAAGGCATGCTGGAGAACTTGTATATCATGGATCTTGGATTCTGTCTGGGATTATTTGAGCATGCATCAAGACAGCACTTGTATATGTTTTACCTCCCATCTCTCTCTATTGAAATCTTTCCCTTATTGCCGATTTCTGTTTTACTCCCTCGTCTCCTCTCTTCCTTGTAAGGCTATAGAATGGGTTTGAGTTCAGGCTACAATGAACAACTCACACCTGAACGCCAGCAGTTGGGCAGCCAGCGTAATGAACACATTGCACTGCATTATGGGTTTGCAAGTCACAGAGGCAAATGCCCCCTAGATGCTAATTTTCATCTCCTTTCTTTCCACCCCTCTCCCCTTGTCTCTCGCCTTTATCTCGCCTTAAATTCCACTTTCCGTCACTCTGACTTTTCTATCTTCAGCTCTCTCCGGATGTCTAATACATTGCCAGGTGAGTTTAGGGAAGGAATGGGTCAACTCTAATTTATACCGTCTATGAGGACAACACATTAGAGCAATACAGTGGAGCAGATTGCAGAGGGCTTCACCTGTCTTGCTTACACAAGTTGCTGTTCTCGGAAACTGCGACTTCATATTCAACCGAGTTTACTTTGGAGCCAATAGAGAGGAGAAGAGTTTGGTGTCGGAGAACGGTGCAACGAGTCGTTCTTTCAGCTGCGACAGTGATGTGTGTTGATGTTGGCAAGGTTTTTTACCAGGCCCCCAGTATGGTATTTTGCTGCCTTGTAAGGGTGCCTGAAATGTTCATAGGCAAAATCAAATTCAGTGACCTTCACTGGCAATGCATTTGCTGTGCAGAGAGGACTTTTCTGTCATTATTATTATTCCTTTCTCTTCTCTGTTGAGACATTTTTATTTTTTGTAAATTTTTAGGTTGTGAATAAGAAATGCTGAATATTGATGCTAAAATATATAATCCTATGGGGCATTCGGGTGGTATGGTGGTCTATTCCGTTGCCTAACAACACAGGGATCTCCGGTTTGAATCTTTGTGTTACCTCCGGCTTGGTCGGGTGTCCCAACAGACACATTTGGCCACGTCTGCGGGTGGGAAGTCAGATTTGGGCATGTGTCCTGGTCGCTGCACTAGCGCCTCCTCTGGTCGGTGGTGGTGCCCGTTCGGGGGGAGGGGGGACCGGGGGGAATAGCGTGATCCTCCCAAGCGCTACGTCTCCCTGGCAAAACTCCTCACTGTCAGGTGAAAAGAAGCGGCTGGCGATGCCACATGTATCGGAGGAGGCATGTGGTGGTCTGAGATCGGGACGGCTCGGAAGAGTGGGGTAATTGGCTGGATACAATTGGGGAGAAAAAGGGGGGGTCCCCCCCCCAAAAAAAATCCAAGGAGTCAAGTAAATTCTTTATGAGACAGTATAAGCCTGTTTCATGCTATTGACAGGTGATGATTGCTTACGACTTGTACTGTCTCATAGAATTTACTTGACTCACTGGATTATTTTGCTCATTTGTTGAGCACTATCCCTACCATTGAGTGTTTCTTTTAACAAAGTTTTATATATATATATCCATTAGTCAAACCGCTTATCCTGCTCTCAGGGGTCATGGCTAAATGTTAATGCCAATGTGAAAAAGAAAACGAGTAAAGAAATAAAAAATGGATCGATATGTTGACTATGACTATGACTTAAAGAGTGGCAGGGATGGCATTTTCAATCCGTGTTTCTTTGTTTTCACTTGGATGTTTTTGATGATGTAGTCCTGCACACAAGGAAAAGGATGAATGGCTTAAAGCTGGCCAACCAAAAAAAAACACAGCTGTTTCACATTTTGATTTTTTGGACTTTTCAACAGTTTGCCTACACTTTGCTTACTATATACATTTCCTTGGAAACATGGGTGCGGTTTCTCTCTCTTGCCTCCTCCAATACATGTGGAGTTGCCAGCCACTTCTTTTCACCTGACAGTGAGGAGTTTCACCAGGGGGACATAGCTCATGGGAGGATCACACTATTCCCCCCCCACAAAACAGGCGCTCCGACCGACTAGCGGAGGCACTAAGTGCAGCGACCAGGACACATACCCACATCCGACTTCCCACCCACAGACATGGCCAATTGTGTCTGTAGGGACGCCCAAGCAAGCTGGAGGTAACACGGGGATTTGAACCGGTGATCCCCGTGTTGGTAGGCAATGGAATAGACCGCCACACCACCCGGACACCCCTGTGTGTACCTATCTTTACAGGTGTTTAATCTACTTGAGTTGTATCAGCAAACTTTCCTGGCAATATTCCCACACCATGCATGTTGTTATGCCTTTGGGGTGCTGCACACTTCAAATGAGATCCTGTTTAAAGCGTCAAACAGCTTCAGAAAACACCTTTCTCAGAGTCAGATTGGAAAGCTCTGCATCCAAATGCCTCATTAACTTAACTTAACGAATTGAATTGGTAAACCAAAGGGAAAAAAAGAAAAGACGAAAAAGTCACCGATTTTCAATTTTATCAGCATTGAATTTGCATTGGCTTACGTTTGGTCTGGCAAAAAATTGGAACATTTCCCAATCATTTCAAGTTTGGCATCAATTCAACGGACAGTTCCTTTGCCTATTTGTCTTTACACAAGATAACAAGCTCAGGAATCGCCATGAAACATCCCAGGGACTGGAATCGGGCCCTGGCCCTTGGTTTCACAACCACTAAAAGAGGATCATTCTCAAGTGCTGGCAGTAAGTACATGGACAATATCTTGTAATGAATCTGCCAGTGATCCAAACCCGCTTTCTGGACAGTATCAATTTAATGGTGGTGGTCTGTTCTGCTGTGCTTTGCTAGCTATGCTATTTTAGTTAGTTTATGGTTTATTTTCTAAATTAAGGCAGATAAGAAGCTTTGTGCAATCAAAGAGATGGCACATGTATGGGGGGAGTACATGGTTGGTTGTGGTAAGTTGAGCCCCGGGCTTGGAGTTGGGTGTTCTTTGGTGTTACAGTTTGGCTAATGTTAAACATTACATAGCGACAATGTTTACTTAGTGCTCAGCTTTTGGCTCAGACATGGTTTGGCTATATGGATATCTTAATCGCTCTGTTTTACACACACACTCTTTCTCTCTTTCTTTCTTCTCTCTCTCTCTCTCTCTCTCTCTCTCTCTCTCTCTCTCTCTCTCTCTCTCTCTCTCTCTCTCTCTCTCTCTCTCTCTCTCTCTCTCTCTCAATATGATACATATGGGAGCTTCTGCTTGCTTTTCACTAATACATCTCCACCTCCCTTTGTCTTTCTCTCATGCATCTCCCTCTCTCACTTGCACTCTTTTGTACTTTCTTTCTCCTCATCTCTGCCTCTAACTTTTCCATATAGTCTCACTCTTTTTCACTCGCTTTGCTTCTCTATTTTTTACTCTATCCTGCTTGTCACCCTGTCATGATCTCGCTCCCATTCTTTCTTACCCACAGTCTCTCTCTCTCTCTTTCACTCACTCAGTGCCTACCAGGCGTGGTCCATGTCAAGCTAACAGGGCCAGACAGGGATAATTCCCTGACTCACTCTGCGGTTTACTTGTCCCTCCTCTCCCCCCACTTCTCTTACTCCATCCCCTCTGTCATTTCTCACTCTTCTCTCATCCAACCTGCCATTCAACCGTGTCTCATGGTCTTTTCTTTCAACCATTTCTATCCATCTATTTCACCCCCCCCTCACGGTCTCTCCTTCTGGCAGGCAACGTATTCAACCCATCTGTGTCTGTATCATGTCTGTTATTTCATTTCCTTTTCTATCCACCCAACCAACTACCCACTTATCTATCTATGAGCCTGTCTATATATAAACTATATATATCTATCATCCATCCTTCTATCTATCTATCTATCTATCTATCTATCTATCTATCTATCTATCTATCTATCTATCTATCTATCTATCTATCTATCTATCTATCTATCTATCTATCTATCTATCTATCTATCTATCTATCTAATCTATGAGCCTGTCTATATATAAACTATATATACCTATCATCCATCCATCCATCTCCTCTGCTTTGACCATTTCAACCCATTTTCCACCCCTCCCGTCTGTGCCACTGCCTAATCCGATTCACTCTGTCATTTCCATTCCTTCATTCTTTCCTTCCTTCCTCTCAGACCTTCCCTTCCTCTTGTCTTTTTTGCCTGTGTGTTCTCTGAGTACAAGCATTCCAGACACTGGCACATGTCCTGGTTAAGGTCAATTTGGGGATAAGCAGTTTACATGAGTATTCCCTACCATATCCTTGTCAGAAGTATCCCCGTGTATGGAAATAAGCAGAATTTGCCCAAAAACTATCCAAGTAAACAGCACTTTAACAGGCACCGAAAGTCAACAGCACACAGGTTAATGAGTTCATGATGATGCTTTAGTATGCATCACAGTGTTATTGAGTTGCTGAAGGCAGGATGTGGCATTTGTATGCACCACCATTTTAATACTTGGGTATTATGAATCACACTGAAATATTACTAATAATGCCAGCACACCCAAAGTTTTTTTTAAAAAGCTAAGTTTATGTTTTAAGCCAAGTCGCAATTATTTCTCTTGTGTCATATGATGAATTATTGTTGTATATATCAAGTTGTTTTAACCGCAAGGGCAGCATAATAAACAACCTGACTCCCTTTCACAGAGGCACACCACAGAAACTGCCGGATATGGTTTGACTACTAGAGACCCTAGCCCTCTTTCAACCTGTTCAAACTAATGACAGGAGAGAGAAAAAGGGATAGAGAGAGACAGAGAGAATACACTTTCTCTTCTGCTGCTCCTTGCCTTTTCTCCCTGTCTCTCTTGCGCTCTCTCTGTCCATCGGTCTCTTGTTCCCTTTCTCTCTACTCCTGCTAGTCTGCTCTCAGACTCTCCATCTTCAGTCGACTTGTCCCCACCCTCTCTCCTTCCATTGATTCATTTCCACTTCATTTTTTGGAGTTAGCATTATAAGCCCGACTGCACTGCTAACGTAGCTGTGAATGTTAGCCGGTCAGGGTGTTCCACATTGGCCAGTGCTGCATACGACGCGGCTGATTTTCTGTGCTGGTGGTGCAAACTGAATTGTGATTGTAATTTGGTATCCCCTCCTCGCAGTTCTCTACATCTTTATTTCTGTCTTTCTCTATCTCTCTTCGCCTGCTACAGACAGGGCAGACAGAGAAACAGACAGAATCGATAAGAGCCAGTCATAACCAGACAGACGGCATTCTCTCTCTCTTTCTCTCTCTCTTCACCTCTCTTTCTTGCAAAAGTGTCCATCACAAAGGCACCATGCAGTCAAACAATCCTCACAAGTTATTCTCTCTCTTTTTTCTTTCCTTCTTGTACAGGTTAGTGTACAAGTGTATAGGCATGCCACAGAGAATTTAAGTGGGCTGGATTGTGTGGATTTGAGCTTCTGACATCAATCCAACTTTGATTTAATCAAAGGAGTGCAGCAATGTGAGTGTAGGACATGTTGAATGGATTGTCAGGGCTATATATACAGTGTGTGACGTTACAGAGGAAACATTTTTGCAGGGAATAAAAAAGGATTGGGATTTCGGCAGATGGCACAAATGCACTGCACAAAACATGGCAATCAGTGAGGAACAAACCTATAATGGAAAAAACAAAAACAAAAAACAAAACAAAACAAAGCTTTTTGTAATAGTATAGCTACTTATCTTGCTTCAATAAAGCAGCTGCTACTGCATTAAAATTAATTTTATTTATTCTGGCAGCTGAAACAAAAAATCAAAAACCTAAATATGAAATAATTTCCCCATGGTCGCATCAGTAATGTAGCGAATTTAACACTAAAACTTTAATTCCCGGCTGCAAAAAAATGAAGACCTCTGCGAAAACCTTTTCTATATTACACATGACAGACCATGGGGTAGGAGGCTAAGCTTTAGCTGCCTGTATTAATGTAAGAATGCATCAATTCATTTAATATAGGTGGCTCACTGCTGTAGCTGGAAGAGCTTACGACCGCTCTGAACAGCTTACCATGTATTACAAATGGCTTAATGAAGAGCTGCAGCAGAAGACCTGTGGGTGTCAGTGTGAGAGACATAAGATAGAGCACGCATTACTGTGATGAGTGAACCAGAAATTAAACTAACATTGGCTTATAATAACTGGAAGAACAGAACATTGAAAGCAATGCAATGAACAAAGAAAATCCTTTGCTGTGTGTTCTCTTAAGTCCTGTTTCCATTTGTTACAAAAAAACACGAAAATGAGAATTTAGAAAAATGCTGAAAATGGAAACTGAATTACATTGAAAGCAGTTTTGAGTGCCACAATAAAATTTTGACCTGGTACCGGGTGGTGTAGCAGTCTATTCCTGTTGCCTACCAACACAGGGATCGCTAGTCCGAATCCCTGTGTTGCCTCTGGCTTGGTCAGGCATCCCTACAGACACAAATGGCTGTGTCTACAGGTGGGAAGCCAGACCTGGGTATTTGTCCTGGTTGCTGCACTAGTGCCTCCTCTGGTCGGTCGGGGCCCCTGTTCAGTGGGGAGGGGGAACTGGGGGGAATAGCATGATCCTCCCACGCACTATGTCCCCCTGGTGAAACTCCTCACTGTCAGGTGAAAAGAAGCGGCTGGCGACTCCACATGTATCGGAGGAGGCATGTGGTAGTCTGCAGCCCTCTTTGGATCAGCAGAGAAGGCAGATCAGTGATCGGGACGGCTTGCAAGAGTGGGGTAATTGGCCAAGTACAATTGGGGAGAAAAAGGAGACCCCCCCCCCCCAAAAAAAATTTTTTTTTGACCTTGTTCTGATCTATTTACTCTTGCAATGTCAGACAATGTACTTACGATTTTTGATCACAAATATTATTTTTGCCAGTGGTTTCTCTTTTAAAGACCTGGCTACACAAGAGTTGGATAGAATAAATGAAAATAAAATTAATAAGTAGAAAAGAAATGAAAATGACCACCTATACTAGATGCCAAAGTAAAGAGGAAAAAAAGCCATAAATGAAATGTCATTCAAATATGCATTTATAACAAGGTCATATTCTCTGCCTAGACTGCCCTGGCTCTTTCCATAGCTTAACATGGAATATCCCCTCCTAAGAGGTTGCCTACATAGTTTGCTATGCAATATTCTGGGGCTTACAGCAACTTCTCCTGCTTGCTAGCCTGCTGAATGAAGGCTATTGTTTCTTTTGTTTGATGGTTAACTTGTAGAGACTTTTGATGTTTTTATTCGGGGACATGACAGTCTAGTCAGGACTGCAAATGAATTCTTGATAGTTCGCGTTTGTTTGTTGAGGGAAATGCTTGGATATGGAAAAATGTGTGTGTATGTGTGTGCGCATATGGATGATAGAGAGACTGAGAAAGAGGGCTAGAGAGGCAGAGTCTGTCTTTGGTTTTGTGTACATGGCCAACTCAAAACCTTGTCCATTCATCTTTAAATGTCCTTAAAATAATGTACAACTGCTATTATTAGCCTGTGTAAATGATAATTCCCACCAGCGCAGGTAAATAAAAAAGTTGAGAGTGTTTTGACTGATTAAGGTTAGAGTGTATTTGCTTTTTGTGTGCTGCTGTCCTTAAGTCACCTTAAAATTCAGTGAAATTTACATCCTGTGTAAATTACAATTTCACCGAATGGACACAAATAAAGCATTTAAAGTCCCACTATGTACGTTTTTTTTGCTCATTAGCACTTCTGTCGCTGTGAGTGCTAACTGCACCATGATTTAGCCACATTTCACCTTTAGTGACATCAGGAGTGGTGTGCAAACGAAATTGCATGATCAGCCCGGTCCTGAGAATAGTCAACATGGGTGACAACATAATTTTTTTTTTCATTGTGAGTGGCCAGCATAGTGGCCCAGTTGTTAACGCTGTCGAAAGATGTATACTATTCATGTTTTTTTCATAAAAAAAAAAAAAAGCACTGTTGTCTCAAGGCAAGAAGGTCCTGGGTTCGAACCCTGGGGTTGTCCAACCTTGGGGGTTATCCCAGTTCGTCCTCTGTGTGGAATTTGCATGTTCTCCCCATGTCTGCGGTGGGTTTTCTATGGGTGCTCCAGTTTCCTCCCACCATCAAAAAGACATGCATGTTAGGGTTAATACTCCTGTCTGCTCCTGACCAAGGCATGGCAAGACGAACTGGAATTGGTCCCTGGATGCTGCACGGCAGCTGCCCACTGCTCCTAGCTACACAGCTAGGATGGGTTAAATGCAGAGCATCATTTCCCCATGACGACTAATAAAGTATATCAAAAAATAAAATAGTTTAATAATAAGCTATGGCCACGTCAAGATAAAATTATCAAATAAAATCTAAAAACACCAAGCTTACTACAATTAGAAATAAGTTGCTAAATTGGAAACTTTTGTCCCACTACGTCAGTTGTGCTGAATGAATTTGCGGAATAAATTCAAATAGGAGGAAGCAAACCATGTGTGTACAGCTGACAGTTGTAGATCTCAGGACCTATCTTTATTCCAGTTTTATTCCTCCAATTATCACTTTTATTTTTCACCTGTTTTCCTGCCTCAAATGTTATCTGTTTCCTTTCTCCTGAAGGCCGTGGGGCCTCTGTCTGCCATTGTTTCATACATCAAAACAATATGGTCTTGGTACATCTCCTTTAAACTCCCCTGGAGCCATTACGTTTCACTGATATGTAAAATAAATCACTTCCTGTGCACTGCCACTCCCCCCCCCCACCACCACCAAAAAAGGCAAAATACCAGTCGTACCTGACCACAAAGTCTGGGAGAGGCAAAAACCATTGATACCATAATGCTAATGAGTGGGCTTTATCTTTTAGCATCTCAACCCATGTATTATATGGAAGAAATGACAATATATTTATTCATTTTAACTCCACAGACTTTTACATGTGAACGTTAATGGGTGAGTGACTGAATGAGGTTTTTGTCGTAAAATAAATCTTAAAAATCTTGAACATATGAAATATCTGAAATCTGTAAATTATGATTCTATTTAATGGATGCAAAGAAAGTGTGTGTGTGTGTGTTACTGTGTGTATGTGTGTGTTTAAGTGAGTGACCAAAGAAACATGTTCTTCTGCATGTGCTTGAGTTAAGCCATTAACATGCTAGAAGACTTTTAAAGTCCAAACCAAATTGGATAAGATTTGGCTTTGCACATTTAATGACTGACTTTCACCAATTATAATCACACACAAGCCCACTTGTTCCGACTGCAGTCATAGAGGATCACACACTTGTTGACAAGCTCAGATATGTCCATATTCAAGTCATAAAAAATCAAACATGTTTGATATTATTATGATAGCTCGACTGGTTGAAGGCTTTATCAGGAGGCGAACTTTTTGAACCTTAAAACCCCGCACGCTAAAATATAATGTGTCAGCTGTCCTCTGTGACCTTCCCTATTTTGCAGAGACTCATGCAGGCTTGCCACGATCTTGAAAATCAGTCTTCATGGCCAATTTGAGATTATAATCAGCCTTCAGATCCTCCAGTGTGAGTGACTTCAGTGAAAGTGACTGAATTGGATCAGCATGCATGCGTCTACTGTCTATATGTGAGTGTCTATGCACACATGTGACTGAGTCACCGTGTGTGCTTGTAGGTTTATGTCCGTGAACGTATGCGTGCACCTGTTCATGTAGCCTACCTATAGACAGTTGTTGGTGGATAATTGGCAATGTCATAGATGAGTCGTATGTGTCCTTGATACAATTCAAGCGCCAAGGGATCATGGTCCTCCTTATATAAAAGAATTCCATTGTCTTTATCTGTTGCCACCTAGAGGAAAAAAAAAGAAGAAAGATTTGGATATAAAGAGAGATGAGCAGAAAGATTTTAAGGGGTAATCGTGCAACATGATTTGTTAAATTATCCTTTAGAAACACTGAAAGTTGACAACTGGGAAAGAAATGAATGCACTAGGCCCACAAAGAAAAAAGGTGTCATGGAACACTGCTGTAGGTCATATTTGCTGACAGCAAGTCAAGTCTGTGGGTACTCTGGACCGGTGAGGAATGAGGTGCAAAAGAGTCAACATATGGCAAAAACTGGAAAGAGATTTGTCACGGCTTTTAAAAGTCTATTTCCATGTCCTCTAATGTTGACCACTGGGCCGCTCAACTTGGAGCAATTAGGGTCCAAGTGCTTGGGTCCATCATAGCTTAACAGCAGTTGTTAAGGAAGAGGTGGAACATCGCTTGTTCACATATTCCTACAGTGTAGCTGGTGTGGGGATTAAAGCTTGCAACCTTTTGGTCACCAGATGGTTTCTCACTCTTGCAGTCAGTCCACTTCCCACCTTAAAAGATTTAGTTTTTTGTTGTGTATTTTTGCCCATTCTTTTTTAGACTTTAGTCATAACTGTTGGTAAAATTACTCATCTGTGTTGCATCAAAATCCTGGTTGTGGGTCAATAAGTATAGCGCTTTACTGCATGAATATGAAAGACAGCTTGAATGGAATGAAATACATCACAGATCTGCAGCAAGTCCTTAAACAAGGTCAAGTGTACCTCCCACCCTCAATTTCTCCCTCATACACACACACACACACACACACACACAAACACACATACACACACATTTAGACTTGGTGTGTTACAGTTACTCGTGTGCTCTGCTAAGCACTAACTAACTAGCTGAGAGGAAATAGGGCCAAGGGGCCAGGCACTTAACACTCTGGCTTGAATGGAGCATAGCCAAATCTACACCTGCTAACAAGCTGCTGGAAAGAGAGGGGGGGGGGCTGACAGAGAGAAGTAAAGGGTGCATGAAATAGAAAGAGGCAGACAGAGTAAAAGAGTGAAATATTGTTCTGTTAAGGGCAGGAAAGGAGGAAATGACAGAAGAGAGTGACAGGAAAGGAGAACCTAAGGAGAAAGAGGGAGGGGCAAAAAGAGGGAGCGGGAGAGAGAGCACCTTGATTTATTGAGTGCTGTGGCCCTTTCACCTTTTTCCATTCTCCCTCTCTCTCTCTCTCTCTCTCTCCCCCTCTTGCTCTCTTTCTATTGCATCTGAGTCAAGGAAAGCTCCTGGCAGGAACACAGTGGCATGCTCATGCTCACACACATGCGCCTGCGTTCTCTCTCTCTCTCCACCCCCCCCCACACACACACATACACAAACATTACAAAGAGTTGTTACATATCAATAACACGCCACTCTAGGTATGTTTCCTGTGCAGCTCTGACACTCAATACATGGGTACCAAATAGATGTGTGTATACATCAATTAAAGGGTAGGACCACATGTGCACCCAGTAGTTTTTGTTTGCATGCCAACGCGTGTTGGTGTTTGACCTTGTGCCTAGTGTTTGACTGCCCCTGTGCATGTATGCATGTTCGTGCAAGGGCACAAACAACTATGGGCACATGTTCATGTGTTTATGGTTGTGCATATATCTGTGTGTCTGTGTACTTGTGTCATAGTCTGTGTGTGTGTGTGTGTGTGTGTGTGTGTGTGTGTGTGTGTGTGTGTGTGTGTGTGCTCAGCATGCCATGCAAACAGAGTGGGCAGTAGCAGTTTGCTTTACTTGATCGGCACTAAGTCCCAAGACTACAAGCTTGATTTGAGAGGCCTGTGACTATTTCAGGGAACCCAAATAACTGTAGCGCAGCAGAGTCTAGCATTCACACTCTCAGTGTTTAGCGGTTTAGTTGGTAGATTTAGTTGTTTCAGCATGGACCTGGATGGCCTGTGAATGGTGAAAGATCCCCATACCTGTAATGAGATGTGAGCAGAGGGGCGGAGCTTAGCGCCAGGTAGCTCCACATATGCCTCGCGACCCAGGAAGTGAGCAGTGGCCAACTTGTGACACTTGTTGCCGTAGAAACCTGGCAGGCAGCGGCAGATTGGTTCCCCACCAACCACCAGGCACTGGGCACCGTTCTGGCAATCTGACTGGTCGCAGGGGCTCGTCTGCAGCAAGATCATTGGTGGAGGGTTCTCACAGAACAGCCCACTGGTGGAAGAGGAAGTACATTTGAAAGAGGAAGAGTAAATTATGAGCTTTACATCAGGTGAACCTCTGTCTATTCATGCTCTGTTGGAGTGATCAAATTAACATTTAGTTTCTATTTATTCTCAAGGTGTTTGTCTGCATAGTTTATATTGAGATACAAGGCTGGGAAGAAGTGGAAGTAATATTCCAGAAGGACTTTTGGGTGTTTCATAAACAGTAAGCTGGTAAATACCAATGGCCTATTTGGTCTATTTGAAAATTACACAGCAGATTACCTACTGATTTCTGTCAAAATCAGGGGTACTCTGAGAAATATAATCCTGCCTGTACTGAATCCTATGTAATATTTACAGACATTTCTTATCGCAAAGATGTTTTGACTGCTATTGGAAACCATAGGCCAATTTTATCATCATTAATTTTAAATCAATAATTTGAATTCTCCTGAAACACAGCTACAGCTGGATATACCCTGATTCAGATGGGAGTTTTGTGGTTATGAATACAATTTTCAAATTGGTGCTGGAATTTGGCTTCGCTCCTAACAAAAATTTAAATCGATGTCTCTTCTCTTGTACAGTGTTGAACTTTAGCCTTCTTCTTTGACATGTTTGCGGTCATCTTTAAACATGTTGTTGTTTTCCCACCCATATTCGGACAAATTCCACCTTTGGGTGGTCACGTTTAGGATTAAGATCTGGGTTTAGAGTTAAGATTAGATAGTGGTTAAGGTTAGATAGTGGTTATGTTGACGGTTAAGGTTAGGATATCATCGTGTGGGGTGTCTGGGTAGTGTAGCAGTCTATTTCGTTGCCTACCAACACAGGGATTGGCTGGTCGAATCCCCGTGTTACCACCGTCTTGGTCAGGTGTCACTACAGACACACAATTGGCTGTGTCTGCGGGTGGGAAGCTGGATGTGGGTATGTGACCTGGTCGCTGCACTAGCGCCTCCTCTGGTCAGTCAGGGCGACTGTTCAGGGGGGAGGGGGAACTGGGGGGGGGGTAGAGTGATCCTCCCACGCGCTACGTCCACCTGACAAAACTCCTCATTGTCAGGAGTATAAGAAGCAGCTGGCGACTCCACATGTATCGGAGGAGGCATGTGGCAGTCTGCAGCCCTCCCTGGATCAGTAGAGGGGGTGAAGCAGTTACTGGGGCCAGCTCGGAAGAGTGGGGGAATTGGACGGGTACAATTAGGGAGAAAAAGCCCCCCCCCCAAAAAAAATGACATCATCATGTCAAACACAGATGTGGAAAAAAATAACACCCTTTACATGAGACATCACAGGATCATCCATGATGCACAGGCTAGTGACTAACATCTACTTCTAATCACTACCGTGTTTTTCTCTTTATCTTTTTATTCCTCTTATTCCGTACTTGTCTTTCTGTCTCTCTTTGCTTTCAGTTCAATTCAGTTCAGCTTTAATTGCATGGCAACATCATCTTTTCTGTTGCAAGAGCACTTTACTCTTTAATGTATAGAAATAGAATGATGTAACACATTAAACAGCTGATGTTAAAACTATAACTATGACAGTTGAAATATGGAGATAAACCTAAATTGAGTGTTATTTCTGCATTTGTATGTGTGCATGCATGTGCGTCCAATCTTGCATAATCTTCTTCACAAGCATGCAGAGAAAAAACATTATGGGTGCCATCTCTCTGTCTCCGTCTTTTTACGTCTGTTGGTGTACTGTGTACTTCTGTATCTGACGTCCTCTGTGACTCCATGAGTCTCTGTCTCTTTCTCAGCCCCAGAGAGAGACAGAGTTTCCCTCTCCGGCCACTCAGTCTCTCTGGGCCCAAATACCCTGTCTGCCCTGTGATGAATTTGTCTCTCTGTCCGTCATCAATGTACTGAGCCAACAGTCTCAGCAATAATTAACCACATGGAGCTACATCTGCTCCTTGTACACACACACACACACACACACACACACACACACATGCACATTTGCGCATACACACATATATTACTCACATGAACGCACAGAGCTAGACTGAATAGAGATACAGATGGCGCTTCATTATCACCTGACTGTCTAGACCCCACAAATTGTGTGTGTCTGTGCACACACTGGTGTGAAACCACAAGGATATGCTTTTCTCCATTTTGTTGTCCATACCAAAGTGCTCATCTGTGTTTCTGTTCTGAATCTCTGTGTACATTTGTGTGCTACCATAGCACATTAACATACACCCTTTCCTGTGACGTCTCTCACCTGAAGCCCTCCTTGCACACACAGGTGTACCCATTGACTGCATCCACGCACTGCGCTCCGTGCTGACACTTATTCTCCAGACAGTCATTGTAGTCCTGCTCACAGTGTTGGCCCACGTAGCCTGGTAAACACTCACACCTAGATGGGACAGTGGAAAACACGGATGGGTTACTGTGTGTGCCCGGCATGGTGATTAGAGAAATTGTCCTTCGGGCAAAAATCAAGTATTTGATTCCTGAAGCAGCCAGCGGGTCCATCAACAGCTGCCTTTCCTTTTGAGCTTTCCTTGAATAAAGCACTGAACCCCTAAGTTCGTGCTGACTTTAAATATCCCCGGATAAGAAAGATAGCTCAAAGCGTATGTGGTACACTTCTGTGTATATGTGTGTGTGTACTTAGAAGAAAATAGCCCAGTGCTGTAATATAGTAATGTAAAGTTGTTCTCCATCCTGGTGTTTGGATTCAAGAGCCCTGCTGATTTTTTCATTCTTGCAGTATAAACAGGTACTGACTTACATCTGGGATACAAGGTGAATGCAATTACACAGCTGGTAGGGCAGGAAATGATTAACGGATACACAGGACATGATGAAGCACTGGGCAACTCCTCTGCTTCTGTAGGAGAGTGAGCACTCCCACAGAAGCACAATTCAGGCAAGAAGCTAATGCACCAACCCATGTCTGACACATTACACTGACCGGTGAGAAGAGGATGTCAGGCTATGCTGTCATGAATCTACGGTTCCATCTCAGGCAGCATCATTCAAGGAACGATCCAAACCCGCTATTACAAGAGTGAAAGTGAAATTTGCAGTATTCTCAGTCCAAGGAGTCAGGATTTACAACAACTGATACAATATGTATGACTATGTGTGTACAGCCGTGTAAGCAGATGCATTTGTATGTATGTTTGACATGTATGTGAGTATGTATGTATAAGCCAACAGTGGGCTTGGGCCAATCACATCATAGTCAGAATCATATTAGTAAAAAAGCCCAGTACTCGTGATTGTGATCAGGGGACAGGGGTGGGGGTGGAAGTTGTCAGTGGGATGTCAGTGTATGTTTGTGAGCTTCAATTATGACATGTATGCTACACATACATTTATCGTGGCTCTATGTGAGTGCCCTGCTGTGTCTCTTGTATGATGGGGTACCATAGATGGATCTTGTTCTACTCCTCCAATATGTAGCCTACTCGCTTCTGCTCCTGTTGTCTGTCTTTTGCTAGCATGATCACTGCTCTTTTTCTAATTTGAACATTCTGACACTTATCCAGGGAGCTAATCTTACATGCATTCCTTTTAGCCTATCGACACAACATCCCTTCCTGATTTGTTCCAATGTGGCAGGGTCCGATGATACATTTTTTTTAAGCGTAAGTTGATGTAATGAAATGGCCTTCTTAATTTTGCCCTGCCTGACAATTCCAAAACTTTGGTAATCATACTGGGGCACACGCGGTTTCATCAGCATCAATCAGACCTAATAAAAAAACAACACCAGTTTTCCAATTGCGAGTATTGGTCCAAAATAGTATTGAAAATGGTCAAAAACACAGTATCCATACTGATCCCATACAAAGATACCATTTCTTCCCCAATCAAACAAGTTGCTCCTAAACCACTGTATGAATATGTATATAAGTGTATATAATGTATATGTATGTAAATATGTAATAAATGGCTTGAATCCAAACTTGATGGGGCTTTCACCAGAATGCTGTGTGCTGCACTAAATGTATCCTGGAAGAAGCACCCTAAAAAGAAGTGTCTCTATGGCAGTATACCTGCCATCTCAAACACTATCCGAGAATAAAGGGTTCAATTTGCTGGTCATTGCTGGGGGAGCAAGGAAGAACTTGCAAACGACACTCTGCTTTGGTCACCCAAACGTGGAAAGATGTGTGGGAAGGCCTGCAAGAAATTACATCAATCAACTTGTCAACAACACAGGATGTCCATCTGAGGACCTTCCAGCTGCTATGCAGGATAGAGACGGGTGGCGTGAGAGGGTCAGAGCCATCCAAGGATACTCGACCTGATGATGATGATGAATATTTCCATGTAACTAAACAATTATGTAAGTGTGACGGCTTGCCAATATGAGTGTGCGCACGTGTGGGAGAATCAGCTTGCTCCCATAGACATATCTGCCTCGGTTTGTCCACACTGGACAGATAAAGGTCCAGGTTAGGACATAACTGCTTGCAGTCACTGCGAATGAGCACTCCACAAAACACACTTCACTCTCGGCCTCACCGCTCCCATTGCCGTTCCAGTGGTCCGACCACTGACCTTTAAAAGTCCCACCCTGCTGCAAAGCTGTCACTCACCTGTAACTCCGGCCGAGGAGGACGCACTTGGAGTCGTGCTGGCAGGGGTCGAAACCATGGAGACAGGGATCAACAACCTCCTCACAGAGGTCGCCTGCGGGGGGAGGGGGAAGCAATCAGAAAAACAAGTGTGTAAGTAACTGGAGAAGAGGAACAGCCTGACTTTCTTGCACATACTATTGCATCTATCAGCCTTAAACTCAGACGATAAGATGGGGTTGGGGAAAAAGACATGATTTATGAATGTGTGTCCTATCTAAGGTCTCTGATAACCTAAAACTACCACAACACTATACACACACACACACACACACACACACACACACACACACACACACACACACACACACACATACTGGGAACAGCATTATCAGGACTCTCTCACAGTTGGTTAAGAGAGGGGCTAACCGACTTTTGACACGTTTAAGCGTGCGCGTGCGTGCACACACACACAGAGGTACACACATGCTCAGAGGGGTTAACGGTGTGTTTAACGGTAGCGGTTAAAGTTGGTTATTTGAAGGAACAGGGGGTCGGGAAGGGTCAAATATAATTCCCTCTTTCTGGCCCTCGCTCTGTTAATCTGGTCTGAGCCAACCCCGTTGCACACCCTCTTCCTCTCCTTTCCTCTTTCGTAGTAGAGCTGGCAGTACACTGTCTCACAGAAATGGACACATATGAACAAAAGGACACGTTTGCAATGCAGCAGAGCGTCACATTGGCTTCAGCCTGCATGGTGTAGTCTTGAGTTTTTCACACAGACTCTTAGAGGACATCTGTGGTTATATGACTGTTCAAGCAGAGATTACAATGGTAGTAAAAGGGGGTTGATCCTCATGTAATCCCCACTGTGTCAATAAATGAAAAAATATTAAACACATTGTGATTGTGATTATACACATTGCTTGCAGGGATAAGTTTCAGTTGGGGTTGAATTTCAGTGTCAGTACACTGCCACACCGATGCTGTTTTCTTCCTAAAAATGATTTGTTCAAAGTAAAAGTTGGTGCCAATGGTAGTGTTATGGTGTGGGGGGGCAGGGTACAATGGTGTTGGATAGACAGTTCTCTTAAAGATCTCATGTCTGAGCCCTTCCTTGCCCTTTCAAAGTGTTGTAAAGGGACACAGTGAGCCCTTTGCCTCCTCACTGCATCTTGCTAAGATGTAAATGTTGCAAGATGTGAAAGTAAATGTAAACGTCAAGTAAATGGAAATGTGAATGTAAATATACAATGAATCCTAACACCTAAACAAATGATAATGGTACTAGGGATAGGACAATATAGGATTTTATTGCGGATCACGATAAAAACACTCACAAAAAGTTGATCGTGGTGTTTCCATTATCAGGATAATCGTAAATGGGGATAATCGTGAATATCCTCACGAGCGACTTGAAAAAGTTGTCTAGCTCACTCTCTCCCTCTGCACTGCATGCTGGGAATTACGTGCCGTAAACCATTTATGCTCACACATGCGCGACTCCCAGCTACCACTGACAGATCAGGTGTTTAGCGTAGAGTTTTGACTATACTCTGTTTCTAACTTTAGAGATTTTTTCCTCCTTTTTTCCATTTGTCTTTTCTGATTGATCAGGTAAATGTTTCTTCTGTTTGTTGGCTGATTGGTGATTGTCCTGCCATTTTTTTTTTTTGTGAAGGAATGGTATCCTCTGAGATGTTACCTCTGTCCATCCATTATGGGATCCGGATAGCTCCGTCGGAGCCCAATGTGACTAGTGTGATGGTGGAGGAGGTTTTGTTGGCACTATTTTCTTATTATGGCGGACACAAGAAGGATTGTGGCTTATATAAACAGATACTCTCACAAGCATACAGGCTCAGGGGCCTATGGGTTTCCCCTGTGAAATATCATTCAACCAGGGATGTCTCCACTTCTTGGGCTTCTTGGGTTCCACTGAGTGACATCTGTGCTGCAGCTACTTGGGCTTCTTCCTGTACCTTTGCCTGCTTCTACAGAGTTAACGTAGCCACCCCTCATCCTGTGGCGACAGCGGTCTTGCCTGCTCCTTCAGTCTGCAACTGAGGCATGATGAGTGCATGTTCCTCGTGACCTTGTTGGTATGGGTAATCCAAGTATTACATACGTCCCTGGCGGTCAGGAAGAATGAAATAGAATGAGAGTTATGAATGTAACTAAGGTTCTATGGATTTTGGATGACCGCCAGAGTTCATTGTCACTTGGGATCTTGACGAGAAGATACTGTAGGAGATGAATGCTGAGTGCCAGGCCCCTTTATCAGGTTGCTTGCGTCACCGAAGTCACATGTGAGACTTTGTTGGTACAAGGTCTCGACTTCTTGCACATATGTGCGATGTATATCCTGGTATTACATTTCGTCTCTGGCAGTCATCCAGAATTCATAGAACCTTAGTTACATTCAAAACTCTAATTTTTGGGCGACTATGTTTAAAAAGCGGCTGTTTTGACATTGGTTCTGTGAACAGCGGCTGTGGGACAATATCGTGAATTGCAATTATTTTGGCCACGATAATTGTGACATTAAATTTTCGTATTGCCCCAGCCCTAATTGGTACATTGGTGTATTATTGCACACCTTAAGTACTAACACACTGGACATAAATTGTAAAACATTAAAAAGGAATCTATCACTGATAAACTCAAAGAGCAGATGGAAGTAAGAGAAAGGGCTACTTGATATTCATTGTTTGGTATTTTGGAAAATCAGATGATTGTGTTCTTCCAAAATCCACCCACCAGCTTGCAAAGAAGCATCTCAACATAGACATGAAATTTCAACCATATTCCACAGGAAATTTATCTTCTCACCAGCAGGCCTCTTGACTAAATTGTTGTCCAGTTTTTCGATTCGGTGCATAGCTCATTTTGGAGCAAAACATCAAATCAGCTGTTTAGAGTACATTATGCTGTACCTTGAAATGTTTTTTTCCCCCTAGAATACAAATTTGACTTGACAGTCATGGTTGCTGAGCTCAGAGAAAACTCTGTGACCGGCGTAGCAGTTGGCATAGTGAGGTCCTCTTAGCCCAGTGTGACACCTGATGATTATGTCTCGGTTCACTGGATTGAGTGAGAGTTCAATGCCAAAGAAACCAGCTGTGTGTGTGTCTGTGTGTGTGTATGTGTTTGGTAAACTAGGTTCCAATAACAGAGAAGACCAGATGTGTGTTTGGGTGTGTGTGTGTGTATAACAGCTGTGTATGTGGTGAGATGGCTGGCAGTGTTAGGAGCCTCTCTAGGCCAACAGCAGTAATGACATGGTTGGCCTGGCTATGTGCGTTTGTGTGTGTGTGTGTGTGTGTGTGTGTGTGTGTGTGTGTGTGTGCGCGCGGGGGTGGGTGCGTGTGTGTTTGTGCGTATAATCTTTCCATCCTTAGAGGACATTGCAACTATAGCTTAGTGTGTCAAAGAGTGAAAAAAATTCCAAACTTCCCCATCAGCAGTTTTGCTTCAGCTTGTTGGACTCCAACCAAGAGTTAGAGTCCAGCAAGCTTGCCTTCTTTTGCTCTCTCTTTCTCGCTCAATCTCTCCTCTGTGTGTCTGCCCTTTACCTGCCCTCATCTCTTGTTCTAACTCTTATATTCACTCTTACCCCTCTCGCTCTTTTCCACAACCCTCTGACTCATGGCTATCTCTCCCACCCACTCTCCTCCATTTTTCGGTCTTCCTGTCTTTGCATCCTTTTCATCCTCCTACACCTTTACTCTCCATTCATGCCCTCTGTCTGCTATATGGTTACTCTTTCATCCCCTAGAAGCACTTTCAGGTCACAGGGTGGCTCTGTGTGTATGTGTGTGTGTGTGTGTGTGTGTGTGTGTGTGTGTGAGACATGGGTTTTGGTGACCACCCCAGCTTTTGTGGGTGTACCTGTATAGTTGGGTGGACAGATGCAGGTGTAGTTGTTGACACCATCAACACAGGTGGAATTGTTCTCACAGTCATTGTCTTCGCAGTCATCTGGGTTTATTTCACACCGCTTGCCTTCGAAACCTGGTGGGCACATGCAGCTACACAAAAACACACACACACACACACACACACACACACACACACACACACACACACACACACACACACACACACAAAGTCAAATCAAAAAACAAACACACATTTCAGTTAATTCGTAGTGGTTAATACAGTCAAGTTTCATGAAAATGAATGAAAAACAAAACTATTTGTCTTTCACATACACATCTTTCATGTCTCTCTCTACTGTTCAAGTACGTAACTGACTAGACCTTTCTTTCTAAATACTGTAAACAAAACCACCCAGAGTTTGACAGCTGACATTAAAATCTTCCTTGTTTCATGTACTGAGTGTCAGGACCCTCCCAGCTGGGGCAGGGATCCAAGGCCGTTATCAAAGCCCCCTTTTCCAATATACCCCCTCCGTCCTCCTCTCTCATTCTGCTTTACTTCCGTCCACCACCCCCTCACCCTCCCTTCCCATCAGCTCACCATTCTCTCTTCCATCTCTCTGTCCATTGTATAACTCCTAAAGATATACACAGACTTATAGGGATGCACACACACACTTCCTTATCAGAGACACACAAAATTGCCCACACACACAACCAGTTTAAAAAATGTGACCCTTGTTGCGCTTTTCACACCAACTTCCACTGACTCTCAATTTTTGTCTCTCTCTCTCTCCATTTCTCTCTCTTTGATCAATTTGATTTAAATCAAAAATAATTTTACAACAGGTTCGACTCCACAGGCACTACACAAAGGCAAGTAGATTCGACACAAGTGAGTGACCTCTACCTAACCTCTTCACTCTGTTATTCTTCTCTTCAACTCCCTCTGTCTCACATCTGTCATTTATTCCATCTCCGTTCTGTCTTTGTCTCTCTCTTTCTCTCACTTTCACTCCCTGTGTTTTTTTTTTACTATCTCTCTCTCGCACTTACGCTGGTCTCACAGACTCCTTCTCACACTAACACTTACCTCACTACCTCTCCCTATGCCCACGCTGTGTGACAGTCACCACTAACCCACAGCAACGGTTCACCCACACCCTGTTTTGACTTTGTCTGTCTGTCTCCATGTCTGTCTGTCTGTTCCACCCCACCCTGCACTGTGGGGGCAGATGGCGCAGAGGTGCCCGGAGAGAGACTTAAACTTCAAATGTTCCATAATGAAACATATCACAATGCAAGTGAGGAAATAGTATGGCACTGTGGAAGGGCTGATATTCCTGCCGAGAGAGCAAACCATGCACACTGGGACAGAGACGGGGGTAGATAGAGAGAGACAGAGACAGAGAGAGAGCAGGGGATAGAGAGAGAGGGAGGGAAGGAGCAAGAGAGAGAGAGAGAAACAGAGGGGGCGGGAGAGAGAGGGAGAGACCGAGGGAGCAAGAGAGAGAGACAGAGGGGGAGAGAGAGGGAGCGAGAGACAGCGTGAGAGAGAAACAGAGGGAGCAAGAGAGACAGAGAGAGAGAGACTGAGAGACTGAGAGAGCAAGAGAGAGAACAAATTAAAAAAAGAAAGGATAAAGCAAAAAAACAAGACAAAGAAAGGGGAAATTACAGACAAAATGATCTACTGGTAGACAAATAGTAAGAACACAGCCTGTGCTGAAAGGGTCAAAGGGTGCTATTGTACCAGTCCGGTCATAGTTCTGACATTTCAACTCTACAGGCTGACTAATGCCAACAAATGGGCGACTGCAATGAACCCAGCACAACTAAAGCTAATTGGACCTATAGAATATCCCAAATTGTTTTTACTTCATGTTAAAATGTCTCAGTGAGTCTCTTCGTCTCTCCCCCCTTTCACCCATTCTCCTTCTCTCCTCCTATCCTTTTTCTCTATCCTAAACACCCCCCATCCTCTTTGTCTTTTTGCCTTTCTCCGACTTTCTTTCTCCATCCGACCCCCGACCCCCCCCCCCCCTCTCTCTCTCTCTCTCAGTCTCTCAAAGGGTACTGGTATCTACCTGTGTTGGTATTACCATTAAGAGAAGGTCTGTAAAGGGCAAACAGAGCCCTAATAGCATTACCATGCAGGACGCTAAAGGCCAGACGCATACCATCGTTTTTCAAAGGGCAAAGGCCTTATTAAGCAACTCAGACGGGGACAGATCTGGTTAAGATATTTATGACAATTGGTTCAATCATAATAGTCATATGTCAAGACAATCGGGTGGCGTGGTTATTGGAGACACACCGGTGAATGCAGACACACACAAACAGGGAAGGATACTCGTGCGTGCACATTGTAGCGTATTCAAACACCGAACCAGACTCCTTCACATGCACAGGAGTATGCACACTCATAAAATACACAGGGATATATATCATAGTGTTAAAGTAAGCCGTTATCTTGGGTAATGCTTTGACCAGAGAATAGAGACTGTTTAGTTTAATCACCTTGACTATATTTCTGTAGACTGAGTACAGCAAAGTATACTTCTAAACCAGAGCCTTCCATGCTTGCCCATTGGCCGTCCATTCTGCATTTTATGTTTTGATTCAGTTTAACAAAAAGTGTATTTTCAAGGTATGATAGTAAGAACTGTGGTATATAAATACATATGACTGCATTTTATCTGGTTTACTGCTGGTGTTAATGTCCAGCCATTTGCCTGCTCCACAAAACAATTTGATTTTTTGGGATTTTGAGATACTTTATTGATCCCCGTAGGGAAATTATGCTCTGCATTTAACCCATCCTAGCTGTGTAGCTAGGAGCAGTGGGCAGCCACCGTGTAGCCCCCAGGGACCAACTCCAGTTCATCTCGCCATGCCTCGGTCAGGTGCACAGACAGGAGTATAAACCCTAACATGCATGTCTTTTGATGGTGGGGGAAACTGGAGCACCTGGAGGAAACCCACCGCAGACACGGGGAGAACACACAAACTCCACACAGAGGACAACCTGGGATGACCCACAAGGTTGGACAACCCCGGGGTTCAAACCCACGACCTTCTTGCTATGAGGCGACAGCGCTAACTCACCACTGTGTCGCCAAACATTTTGAGTTTGAACATTCTGGCTCTAGTGCCTGTCAGCTTCTCAGTCACGAGGCAATCTGACAGGGTCCCAGGCAAAGAGTAACTTTAACTAGTAGGTACTGTATTGTCTGATATGAACCGTTTTATTCAAATGAGATATCCTTCATTTAAAAACCAGACTGATGACATGCAATGTACAGGCGATGGAAGGTGAGTGTGAAAACTGCCCAGTGAGCCAAACGTATTCCATGATCAACATGTAAATTATTTTAAATTTCCATTTTATGAACTAATACGCAAATACACAGCAAAATACCCATCCATCCATCCATTATCCAAACCACTTATCCTGCTTTCAGAGTCGCGGGGATGCTGGAGCCTATCCCAGCAGTCATTGGGAGGAAGGCAGCTCAAACCCAGGACCTTCTTGCTGTGAGGCGACCACGCTAACCACTACACCACTGTGCCGCCCACAGTGAAATATGCCGTGCACATTTTTCCAGGTACAGCTGTGCACCCAAAAAGACAAGTTTTAGATTCAAGCATCAAATGATGTTCACCTGTGGACCAGCAGAAAGGTTATAAAAGTTGGCGCGTGAAATCTGAATGTCACCTGTTCAAATCCCCAGACTGTATATGTAAATATTTATAGGGAAAGTGTTGACATGATGATGTCTTCATCCTCAGCTATTAATGTCATGTCTAAGCCCTTGAGCATGGCTCTAAATCACCAACCACTCACATGGAGTGGCTCTGTGGCAAAGAGCAGAAGACTCTGCTTGTACTGGGTAGCTCCCAGGTGTCAATCTGTAAGACTGAATGAACATGAAGCAGCGTCTTGCTGAAACAGCCTACATGTTACAGCTGACATTTCCTGTTTCAGGTTTTTTTTTCCAAGTAAAGCACATTATGAATTACTGTTAAAGCTGAGTCAATATCCATCCATCCATTATCCAAACCACTTATCCCAATCAGAGTCGTGGGATGCTGGAGCCTATCCCAGCAGTCATTGGGGGGTAGGCGGGGAGACACTCTGTACAGGCCACCAGTCCATCACAGGGCCAACACATTCACCCCCAGGGACAATTTAGTATGACCGATTCACCTGACCTACATGTCAGAGACATGTCATGACATGTCATGTCATAGAAGACATGTGGGAGGAAGAGAGTCCTCAGTTCGAACCCCGGGGTAGCCCAACCTCGATGGTCATCCCCGTGTGGAGTTTGCATGTTCTCCCCGTGTCTGCTGTCTGCATGGGTTTCCTCTGGGTGTTCCAGTTTCCCCCCACAGTCCAAAGACATGAGTCAATATAAGATATGCATCTATCAAACAGATGATTTTTTTATGAATTAAATCAATGATTTCTTTCTCTTAATTTGTAAACCACAAACTGAAGGATTTCAGTGAGTAAACTTTTTCCAGGATCTAAAAGCAGCCTCATGGAAATGAATCCTTTTCATTTTCCATTTTCGTGCAAGACAAACTGAGAATCACGGATGTTCAGAGAAGCACAGAGCTTGGTTTAAAACAGGGCTGCCCCCGGCCAAAGATTTTCCCAGTCGACTAGCAGTCGTTAGTCCAAGCCATTAGTTGACTAGTTGTCACATGTTTATGATATTAATGCAATTATTTAAATATGTATATTTTTGGGGGGCATCAGAAAATGGTTTGAGTTCCGGGGCTGAGAAAGATTGTTCTAAGTAACATTGTTAACACTGCTACATTACAAAGAAATACATAACCATATTAAATTTTACAAGCAGACGCACAAAGCGAGCCGGTAATGACTCTTTTTTTATTTTATTTTACCCCTTTTTCTCCCCAATTGTATCCAGCCAATTACCTCACTCTTCCGAGCCGTCCTGGTCACTGCTCCACCCCCTCTTTCAATCCGGGGGGGGGGGGCGGCTGCACACTACAACATGCCTCCTCTGATACATGTGGAGTCGCCAGCCACTTCTTTTCACCCGACAGTGAGGAGTTTCACCATGGCCAATTGTGTCTGTAGGGACGCCCGACCAAGCCGGAGGTAACACAGTAATTCGAACCGGCGATCCCAGTGTTGGTATGCAACAGAATAGACCACTATGCTACGTGGACGCCAACAGCCGGTAATGATTCTGAATGTGTCGGAACAACCAGCAAGGAGACTGAATGAACTTGTAACACCAACACAATAACTTTCTAAAACTAATGATACATAACTTCCTTTTTTTCTGTGACTAAGCAACCATTGAAAATTTAGTCAACTGAGACGCTTCTCATCGACTAACATTTGGTCAACTATTAGGGGGCAGCCCTGGTTTATAACATCTCCTCACAAGGCTGAGGTTACAGAGTGCATGAGGATTTCTCCAACAGCCCAAATGGGGTTCTCAAAGTGTCCCCTTTCTCCATCCTTTCCCGACACACACACACTCACACACACCTACAAGAGGAGAAATATTATCGCAAGAGTCAATAAGTTGTTATCTTTGGTAATGCATTGTCCAGAGAAATAAGTCTGTCCCATCTAATAACGTTGTCTATATTTCTGAGCTCTGAGGAAAGTTAATCGTCCTTATAGATGAGAAAACAGGGAGAGTCTGGAGACATCTCCATTAACAGCGAGGCGAGCAAGGTTACAGAGGGCACTGGGAATTAACCCGCGCCACAGATGAGATCCCAATGGGCTTCTTTTTCCACTTCTTCCACACACACACTTTTTAACTTAAAGGTTACGTTCCAAGAGTCAAAAACAAAAGAAGAAGCCATATTGGAGACTTTCTGACCCCAAAGCCACACACACAGTTACAAACACAAAAAGGCACATGCACAAATGCACACTCACATACCGGCATACGTGAACACACACTGACATAAAATGGGGCACATAGGCACAAATGCACACACACACGTGAACACATGCACGCACACCCGCGCGCACACACACACTGCAAAATATACATGGAAATGCACAACTCTTCCACAGTGACTATTCTCTGATGCAAACTACTTCAGAAAAACATGGAGATAAACATTCCAAGAATACAATAACTAGTATATCTTTTATATAATTACATTTTTGAATAATCATATGAATACATCAAGGAACTTTTGAGACAGGATTGTTTTACCTGAACTGGTCTTCGTGGCCAGGCTGTATGTGGCAGGTTCCTCCGTTTGAGCATGGAAAACTAATACAAGCATTGATGGCTATCTCACAGTTCTGACCCTGAGAGAGAGCAGAGCAGAGGAGAAGAGAGAAGAGAAGAGAAGAGAAGAGAAGAGAAGAGAAGAGAAGAGAAGAGAAGAGAAGAGAAGAGAAGAGAAGGAAGAAGACAAGAACAGAGGACAGGAGAGGATTAGCCAAGACAAGATGACAAAGTCAAAACTGAAATGTATTATATTGATTTAATTGATACAAGATTTCCTCGTTAACATAACGGTAGCTTTGATCTAAGCTGGCGGTATCAAAGACTGGTTTGGTACCCAGCAGTGAATCATTTGAAGATAAAAAAGGTCTTCCAAATCATTCAGAAACGATATCGTTCCCATTTTTATACCTAAGGTTGATACTAAAAGCTTTTTTTTTTTTACTTCCCCCCCCCCCCTTTTTCTCTCCAATTGTACTTGGCCAATTACCCTATTTTCCGAGCCATCCCAGTCACTGCTCCAACCCCTCTGCCAATCCAGGGAGGGCTGCAGACTACCACGTGTCTACTCCGATACATGTGGAGTTGCCAGCCGCTTCTTTTCACCTGAAAGTGAGGAATTTCACCAGGGAGACATAGCACATGGGAGGATCACGCTATTCCCCCAAGTTCCCCCTGCCCCCTAAACAGACCGACCAGAGGAGGCACTAGTGCAGTGACAAGGACACATACCCACATCCAGCTTCCCACTCGCAGATACGGCCAGTTGTGTCTGTAGGGATGCCCGACCAAGCCGGAGGTAACACGGGGATTTGAACCAGCGATCCCTGTGTTGGTAGGCAACGGAATAGCCCACTATGCTACCCGGATGTCTGACACTAAAAGCTTTTTAATATATCACAGTGTAATTCAGTCCAAATTACCCTATTGTAGGGTAATAACCTCGATCAGCAGCCTTAAACAGGATACTTCTCGCAGCACAATGTTTAAACACCAAAAATCCCACACCACCCATTTTGACCCATGAGAAAGTTGACTTTGGTAACGTGTTTCATGCACAATAAGTTGGCAAAGCACTGATCTAAATTGTGCACAGCACCATAAACACTGGTTTGGAATTTATCCGAGTCATCTTGGTGCTGAATGCAGAGATGAAGTATTGCACCTCTTAAAAACACTGCTGTACACTTCTCAAAATGAAAAACACGGCCTTGAACTTCCTCACATATTGCTGTGGTTTAATAAAATAAAGTTGTGTTTGAATTTTTGCAGGTTTAGCGTATGCTGACTGGTTGCAGTAAGATAACGGCTGGATTTATCTGCGCTAGGTAATCTGAAGATACACAGCAGTAACAAATCAAATAAAAAAAAAAAAAACAAGATAAAACAAACTTACCTCTTACAAGCCATACACTCCAGATTGTATAATTTTGATGAATATGCAGATACACACTGTATGCACACTGTACGTGCACGCATATTCCACACACTCGCAAACATACACACACACAAAAAGTATCATTGCTCATTCACACCAGACAACTTCACCTGTTATCTGAATAAAAATAATTTTCCAAGAGCAGTATCATGTAGCAGAACAGAATCATCCACACACCAGCACACACACACACACACACACACACAATACTTCCAACCCTGCGACTGTAGTCTTAATTTCAAACCAAACCATTGCCCGCCGACACAGCCACTTCCTCTGTTCAAAGACAGTGAGAGGGTGTTTGCTCCCACTCCCTCTCAATCCATCTTCACCGTTTCATTCTTTCTTTTTCCCCTGCAGCTTTCTTTTTCACGAGCCTTTTCTCTCGTGCTCTCTTCTTTGAAAACGTCACTTTTTTCCCTTCATTTTTTTTCTTTTAATAACAATAATAATATTTTATCAGTCTTTAACATTGCAGCTTATTTCACACCAAATTTTAATTTTCTAGAGTTTCAAAAACTGGGATTGTTTCTAAGTGCCCTAATCACCCCACCAAGATGATTCCCGGTTTTCCCTGGAAAGACCCCGATCATAAACACACACGTTGCATTTTGGTTACGTCAGACCTCATCATGTCCTCTGTATCGTCGGCTCATTCACTATATCAGGCTTGAAAAAAATGGCAGGTGGATTAGATTGTTGCACTGTGTTGCTGTTGTTCATGTATTGCCAGTATTTGCACCGCATGCAGTTGATTTGTGCTGTAGTTATTACACCAGCTCAACCCTGCAGCTACACTGCAGTGAGACAGGGTGGCCAGTACGCATCTTTAGCGGTTGCGTGCTTAATGTGACGTGTCTGATACTAAACGTCAAATGTATGAATTTTGGGATTCTGTCAGATGGATTGAAATAATCAGGGATCAGGAACACTTTATTTGTCATTTCACTTCATGTACTTGCATACATGAAATGAAATGAAATGAAATATCGTTTCCCCCAGCCCACAGCAGCGCAACACAAAGACAAAAACACATCCAAAAACTCCCAAGAATACATACACTCACTGGCCACTTTATTAGGTACACCTTGCTAGTACCGGGTTGGACCCCCTTTTGCCTTCAGAACTGCCTTAATCCTTCGTTGCATAGATTCAACAAGGTACTGGAAACATTCCTCAGAGAGTTTGGTCCATACTGACATGATAGCATCACGCAGTTGCTGCAGATTTGTCGGCTGCACATCCATGATGCGAATCTCCCGGTCCACCACATCCCAAAGGTGCTCTATTGGATTGAGATCTGGTGACTGTGGAGGCCATTTGAGTACAGTCAACTCATTGTCATGTTCAAGAAACCAGTCTGAGATGATTCGAGCTTTATGACATGGCGCGTTATCCTGCTGGAAGTAGCCATCAGAAGATGGGAACACTGTGGTCATAAAGGGATGGAGATGGTCAGCAACAATACTCAGGTAGGCTGTGGCGTTGACACGATGCTCAATTGGTACTAAGGGGCCCAAAGTGTGCCAAGAAAATATCTCCCACACCATTACACCACCACCACCAGCCTGAACCGTTGATACAAGGCAGGATGGATCCATGCTTTCATGTTGTTGATGCCAAATTCTGACCCTACCATCTGAATGTCGCAGCAGAAATCGAGACTCATCAGACCAGGCAACGTTTTTCCAATCTTCTATTGTCCAATTTTGGTGAGCCTGTGCGAATTGTAGCCTCAGTTTCCTGTTCTTAGCTGACAGGAGTGGCACCGGGTGTGGTCTTCTGCTGCTGTAGCCTATCTGCCTCAAGGTTCGACGTGTTGTGCGTTCAGAGATGCTCTTCTGCATACCTCGGTTGTAATGAGTGGTTATTTGAGTTACTGTTGCCTTTCTGTCAGCTCGAACCAGTCTGGCCATTCTCCTCTGACCTCTGGCACCAACAAGGCATTTTCGCCCACAGAACTGCCGCTCACTGGATATTTTCTCTTTTTCGGACCATTCTCTGTAAACCCTAGAGATGGTTGTGCGTGAAAATCCCAGTAGATCAGCAGTTTCTGAAATACTCAGAGCAGCCCGTCTGGCACCAACAACCATGCCACGTTCAAAGTCACTTAAATCACCTTTCTTCCCCATTCTGATGCTCGGTTTGAACTGCAGCAGATCGTCTTGACCATGTCTACATGCCTAAATGCATTGAGTTGCTGCCATGTGATTGGCTGATTAGAAATTTGCGTTAACAAGCAGTTGGACAGGTGTGCCTAATAAAGTGGCCGGTGAGTGTATATCCAAACTAAGAACACACATATCCAAACTAAGAACACATATATCCAAACTAAACACATATATCCAAACTAAACACATATGTATATCCAAACTAAGAACACACATATCCAAACTAAGAACACATATATATCCAAACTAAACACATATGTATATCCAAACTAAGAACACACATAGCTAAACTAAGAACACATATATCCAAAATAACACATATCCAAACTAAGCAACAAAAAAAATCACTGTCCAAGAGAACGAATGCCAGCCAGGATGACTGTCGGAACTGCCAGTCTGCATGGGCTAGCAGTTAGCTTAGCCTGCCCCGCTTCCACATCCTGTCAGACCGCCCTCGGTGTTTGAGTAATTGGGCCCACCGGATGCAGGAGACCAGCCTCCCCCAGCAGATCCAATGCCAGCTCTCCCAGCCAGACACCCTCAACACACCTCCACGCACTCCACACGATGACACCGATAACAGTCAACACTAGGCAAGGCCACCGCCAGACCGCCCTCAGTGTTATTGGAACAGCCAGTCTTCATGGTCTAGCAGTTAGCTTAGCCTGCCCCACTTCCACATCCTGCAAACCGTTCTCAGTGTTTCCTCTTCGGGCACAATTCCAGGCAGGGCCATGGTCCCTGGGCCCACAGGATGCAGCAGACCAAGCTCTCCCAGCCGATCCAGCACCAGCTCTCCCAGCCATCAAATTAAGGCACAAACTTAGACGCAGACGTGGACAAAAACACTGCATGGATGGTACTGGGTGAGGCCGCCGCAAACGTGAATTTGCGCCGCCATCTTCCCACACCGGTATTGGGTGAGGCCGCTGCAAATATGAGTTTACGTCACCATCTTCCCACACTGGAAGATGTGAAAATAGATATGATTCTCAAGGGTTCACACCAAAGGTGACCCCAGTGAAAAGCAAGGACTTAAGTTGAGAGTGAAGGAGATGTATTGTATGATTCTCTCAAAATCTCCCCCTGACCTCCTTTACTGTGCTGGCTCTATTGCTCGTGCTCTTTTCTCTGACTATGTCTCACGCTATATCTCACGCTATATCGGACCCCCTCTCTCTACCTTGCTTGCTCACTTTATCCATCTTTCGCTCCCTTTCTTTGTAACTCTCTCACACTTTCCCTAACTGTATTACCTGTTCATTCTGTATGTCTCTTTTACTTCAACACACATTCCCTTTCTTTCCCATTACTCTGTATCCATCTCTCTTACTCTCTCTTTCACCCCATGGCTGTCTCGCTCACTCTACATCTTCCTCTCTCTTCCCTCTTTCTCCCTCTTTTATCCTCCATCACTCGTTCTGCGATTCTTCTAACACATTTTAATTAATGTCGTCTCAGTGGATGCAAACAGAGAAGGGAAAACACACACGCACACACACACACACACACACACACACATAAAAACAGCCCCTTTTTCCCAGTCTTCCACCTTGGCCAGCGATATTTTAATTAAAGGCGAGACAAAGGCATTGTCCTCCTCTGAAAGCCCAGAGGTCACAAGGTGTGTGCTTTTGTGAGTATGTGTGTGTGTGTCTGCAGAGATCACTGTTAGAGCCATGCACATGTCATACAGAAAAGTCCTTTCAGGACCAACAAGACCTATCTGCACAAACGTGTACATGCACGCACACACACTTGCAAACCAATACTGGGATTGCACAAATACATGGCCACGTAGACACACACTTTCCACGTCCACACTTCTACAGTGCAGGTATTCCCCATGAGAAGTGGATTTGCATGTTTCGTAATGCGACATTAAGTTGTTGTACCCTTTGGCTTTTGTACAATCAATACCTGCAGTGTAGATAGCTGTTGTCATCATTTATATATTGATGAAAAGGCAGATACTGTGCATTACGCATGCACGGCCATTGCTAAGCCTGCTAATGCTGTTAATACACCAGGCTTAAGTGGTGTGGCTATCCATCTAGGATCACTGTCACATATAGGCAGCTATTTCCATGAATGAGAAACAAATTTTCCAGCTAAAGCATGAATGTCTCCCTTCCCTCGGAAAAAAATGTAATAATAATATATGCTCATTGAAAATGAAATCAGATAACACATCTAGGGCTATATACTCACTGCTGAAAAGAAAGATCAACCCAACCATCACTCCTATGAAAACACTGCTTTTGTTGAAACGGTGTTGGGTGTTCTAACGTTTCTCTCTTTTTTCCCCCAAGAACCAGCATATCATGGGTTGAGGCATTTAGAAGAAGACTAGGCCTTTTTATGTTTTCAAAATTTCCTGTGCTGCAGGGCTTTGAGATGAGGCAGAAGTAGCTTGAATTGGGACACACGGTATGCTGTGAGTACCAAACACTGCAGTACAAAATGGGGAGGCCTTATCATTGTATAACTGTACTGTTCAACAAGGTTGTCTTTCATCATTGTATATTATTTTTGGCAATACATACGAAACAAGCATGACTAGCATGTACTGCTACCCGGTGGTGTGTCTCACCTTGAATCCAAATGGACAGGTGCAGTGGTAGGATCCGGTGACGTCAGGGACACAAGTGCCGTTGTTGTGGCAGGGGGAGGCCAGGCAGGGGGCGCACTTTGACATCAGACTGATATCCACTGGACCTGTGACGGACAGTGAGAGGATGCTGCTGACCTAACTGTATGTTTCAATATGCTGTAGCTTATGGGATAGTGATTGAAACAATGACAGGATTGTTCTGAACAAAGACAGCCCCCCTCTCCCCCCAAAAAACTCAAAAACAAAACACTCTTTTATGTCACTAGGCAATCAGCTACTCAACCACTGTTTGATGTGCAACAGTTTGAAACAGAATCACAAGCTCTGCTTGTGATTCAGAATTGTGATTTAATCTCTCTATCAGTTTGATTGCTTTGTATTGAAATGTACAATAAACTGTTTTGGCAATATTGTCTAATTTTGGACAATCGTGCTCATAAAGGGTCTTTGCATTTGAATCTGAGCGAGAGGGAGAGAGAGACGAGGCTGGAATCAGAGGGGGGAGGAGGAGTAAAGCAAAATGAGGAGAAAAAGAGCGAGAGAGCAAGGACTGAGGGTGACACAGACATGAATACATAACATACTGAGCGCTACTACTGCACTCCCTCATAGTATGTTTAATGGATCATGACATAAAGGATTGATGTTTTACGTATTATCATTTACCAAAACTGAGGATATTAATGAGGGAGTCTCTTTTCACATAATTTAGGATGAGCACTCACACGCGAGCCCTATTCAGCAGGTACACTAACCCATGAAAGGTTTACCATACAGGACATCAAGCTATGGCATAATAAACCTACTGTACTATCAGATAGGCACCACAACTCAGTGACCCGGACATCATGGGGTTGAGTATGTGAGAGCTCACTGAGGGCAGTGAAAGAAACAACCTTCAATAATATCTGAATGAGTTAGGCCCACAACACTGCAAGACGACATATCAGTAGACTGATACGTCACAAACATAAAGGGTGCAAGGAATAAGATTTAGCCTCTGTACATGAATTCTTCTTCTTTCAGCTGCTCACGTTAGGGGTCGCCACAGCAGATCATCTGTTTCCATCTCTTACTGTCCTCTGCATCTTTCTCTGTCATGCCAGACCACCTGCATGTCCTCTCTCACCACATCCATAAACTTCCTCTTTTCCTCTTGCCTGGCAGCTCCATCTTCAGCATCCTTCTCTCAATATACCCATCATCTCTCCTCCGCACATGTCCAAACCATCTCAATCTCGCCTCTCTTGCTTTGTCTCCAAACCATCCAATCTGAGCTGTCCCTCTAAAGTACTCATTCCTAATCCTGTCCTTCTTTGTCACTCCCAATGAAAATCTTAGCATCTTCATCTTTGCCACCTCCAGCTCCACTTCCTGTCTTTTGGTCAGGGCCACCGTCTCCAAACCATATAACATAGCTGGTCTCACAACCATCTTGTAGACCTTCCCTTTAACTCTTGTTGGCACCATTCGGTTGCAAAAAAACCCCCAAAAAAAACAACAAAAAAAAAACCTCTATACATGAACTAAAACAGTAAAAATAACCTGTTTTCAGACATAAATAGAAGCCATTATTACACTTCATTATGATAATGGTTCCTAACTGTTTAGATAGTTTTGTGAGCTTCAAAGCTGTGTGGTTTCCGCCACCTCACCCTACTTAGAAATCCTCCATGTGTGTTAATCTCATTTTAATCCAGGGATTAATCCAGGTATAAACCAGGAGCATGGGGTCACTGGTATGCATGAACACTGCACTGGAATACAGCAGAGAGCTGGCTGGAGAGAGGGTTAGGAAGGAAGGAAGAAAGAAAGAAAGAAAGAAAGAAAGAAAGAAAGAAAGAAAGAAAGAAAGAAAGAAAGAAAGAAAGAAAGAAAGAAAGAAAGAAAGAAAGAAAGAAAGAAAGAAAGAAAATACAGCAGGGATAGAATGAAAGATATTATGGAGGCAAAAAGGAAGATTAAGAACAGACCAATGAAGGAGTCACAGTGAAGAACGACAAGTAGGAAGGAAAGAGTGAAAAGTGCAGAGAGATGAGGTGTATACCTTTACACTGGAATCTGTTGAGTGGTGTGGTGAGAAGTAGTCTGTCAGCCATATCAGGAGGTCCAGTACAACGAGCAATGCCTATCAAAACACAATAAGCATCAAAAGTGCATGTATCCTACCGTATTTTGCTGTATTCAACAGTATACTTAACAGCACTTTACTCATTTGAGGTGGAACAGAATGCAACAGAATACAGTTAGCAAAAGTAAATATCAGTAGTGTAGCATTTATTATGGTTCCTCTTACCAGGCTCTTTAAAACCAGCCTTGACCCACTGAGAGAGCCAGCGTAGGTCACAGTTACAGTACAGGGGGTTGGCACCGAGAGCTCTAGAGAGAGAGAGAGAGAGAGAGAGAGAGAGAGAGAGAGAGAGAGAGAGAGAGAGAGAGAGAGAGAGAGAGAGAGAGAGAGAGAGAGAGAGAGAGAGAGAGAGAGAGAGACACACACACACACAGCATGCCAAACTTTGTAATCAAATATTGTTCTTCCGTTTCTGTTTCATAAAGATATTGTGCACTGGAAAGTTGGAAAGTAACAGAGCAGATGTGAAAAATTGGTAGACTTTACTACAGGCTTGCCAGAAACAATTTTTTAAACCTGGTTAACATTTAAAAGACAATCCCATTGTGGGAAAGATGAAGGATTGCATCTTCCCTTCAAATGACAGAGAGTCAGAGCGAGATGTTATGCATCAAACCCTCTATAGTACTGCCCCAGGACTTGCAGGATCAAATACCACCAGCGCAGGCTTTCCCATACGGGGTCCCAAATTTATTAACACCGGGACCCCTTGGCACATGCACTATGAATCTAAAATGACTGGAAACAATATTTTATTGTCACCTTAAGATGAAACATTACAGCTGACGGCTTATGGAACAGATGAACGACGTCGCTGTAAAACTAATGCTGCTTGCCTATTCAGTTGTGGAGGAAGAGACAATTCTGTCATCCTGATAAATTAAAATAAAGGTGACACTATGTTGATCCCTAAAAGGAAAAACAAAACAACAAAAAACAACAAAAAACAAGACTAGGTCAAAACCTAGTATCTTGCTGGACGGTGTATGGTCAGTGCTCGAAATTATGGCCAATTTGTTACAGGGACAGCCAGTGGTAGCATCCCTAATGTGAATTCCCGGATATTAAATATTCATCTTCAATTTTCTTTAGTGGTCTCAGTAATATTTGTTGCTAAATTGTAGCATATTGAATGACATGGTTAAGTTACGTTCGAGTAAAAAAAAAAAAAGGTTATAAATGCAGCTGCAAGAATAGTATTTTCCACTCACATCTTGAGATGTTTGACTTGAAAGAGAACTAAATTTAATTGTAAGTATACCTATTCTAATTATCTGTTAATCCCCCCCCCCATTTCATCTGTTTCTATCTGCGGATGTCTCTCGTTTTTCTAAGACTCACCCTGTATTAACAGGTGAATTCATAAAGAATGGATAGCGGCCACTGATAGCACCATGAATTGCGCATCACTTGCAACCACTAGCTGCCCTGTCTCAAGGTCTGATTCACAAAAGACATTGAGCAAATGATATTACAGCGCAAACACGGCCATAAGGTTTTGCAGCCGAGTGCAATTTTGCCTTGTTTTATGTTCGTTTGCCCACCCCACCGGCCGGACTCTTCGTCAACATGTTGTAGGGCATCCCAGATGCCACATCGCTGCTCTTCAATTATGTCACACTACACAGGGTAAAGACGCCTGTTTGGCATTCCCAATGTTCATAATCAGGCCCGACGCTGGAAATTTGCAACTGACAGCAAAATTGTGTCAAAATTGGGCTGAATTTGTGTAGTCTTACACTTACTTGCCTGTCCTCAACTGCATATTACGTGTATACAGACCCTCTTGCTCTCTCTCTCTCTCTCTCTCTCTCTCTCTCTCTCTCTCTCTCTCTCTCTCTCTCTCTCTCTCTCTCTCTCTCTCTCTCTCTCTCTCTCTCTCTCTCTCTCTCTCTCTCTCTCTCTCTCTCTCTCTCTCACACACACACACACACACACACACACGATGGCTGCTCAGGAATGCTGTACTTACAGGTGGGATAGAGACGTGAGATGGTTGAAGGCTCCCTCTGGGACAGTTGAAAGGTCATTACCATGGAGAGTCCTGGAGGGGCAAGAGACACGGCAAAGAAGAGAGTTCACATTAATATTTAACATGTTATTATACTTTTACATATTCACAGGGCAGCCTTTGCTTTGACCTATTGTTCATTCTACCCTGTAGATAATTACTTGGACAATACACATCTTCTTACGACTACATGTGAGGTTAGCCACGAACAATATGGCTCATATTACACAGTACATGGGCTCTCTGACAGCGGACACCACATCGACCCACACAGTACGGAAAACATATCAAATCAATTTTCAAAAATATCAATTATCAAAAACACAAAACCACAAAAGCAAAAAGCCAGAAGGAGAGAGAAATGGCGTATGTGATGAGAAAGCGTTTGCCTCATAAACAAAGGCTTTAGGCTGAGTTGTGTACAGCATAGGTTCTTGAATGCAAGCATGTGTCTATATATGCGGATTTGAGTATATGTGCGTGTTTGTATACCTTTGTGTGTTTTAATATGTGTGATGTGCATGTGTGTGCGTCTCTGTGTATGTGTTTTAAGGAGCAATCAGAAGTGTAACTTCGGTGTGCATGTGTAAGCTTAAGGATGTATAGGTGTCTTTGTGCATATGTGTGTGTGTGTGCGCGCTTATGTATAAAAACGGTTTTCTCGGAAGGATCTGATACTGCAGTCTGTGTGTCCTGTGTGGCCCTTCATTCAAGTTGGCTGCCTGCTGGATGTGAATTCACATTCCACCAGAGTGCAGGGTGGAAGCAGGGGACAACTATCAAACCACTTATGGAAAAGTCTGTGTGTGTGTGTGTGTGTGTGTGCGCAGTGCGTGCAAGATGTGAATGTGCCATGTAGCTTATTTGCGCATTGTGTATATACTTTTTTGTCTGTATGTATGTGTATGTCCGATGTCTGGTGAGTGCATGTGTGTGTGCTTGTGTTGCATGTGTGCGTGTGTGTGCTTGTGTTGCATGTGTGTGTGTGTGTCTGGGTTGTGCATGGTGGTCTAACAGCCCCCGTGCCAGACTGACCCAGGGGAGTTGTGGGTAATGAGGAAGTGACAGTGATGGCTGCCTGGCAACCAGTTGCTATGCGGGGGCAGTCCCTACGGCAACATCAAGTAAGATGAGAGGGGGAAAAAGAAAAAAAAAGAAAAAAGAAAGAAAGAATGAAAGCATGAACTCTTAACTTGTGTAAGGCAAAAGCTTTGCAAGAGATGTGGTAATTATATATACAATTAATGCATACAGCACAGAAAATGCGCAGCAAAGCTAATTTCTAATGACAATAAAACTTTCTCTCAGAATAAACAGTATGGGCCGAAGTTTACAAGCCTTTGCTTAAATTGACGGACACTAACAGAAAAATACAATAAAAACTGAAATATTGTCATACCATAGTGAAATCAAAATAATATCTAAAGCAAGGCTCACATGAAACATTGTGCAACAGAGATGACGTTGGCCTCAAAATGGAAGAAAACATCTGAGAATAAAGAATAGACTTTGGTGTGTTAGTGAGCGTGTGTGTGCGCGTGTATTTGTATATGTTAAGACAGCAACCATCGAGTGTTTGTGTGTGTGTGTGTGTGTGTATGACAAAAATGAAAAGTGTAGCGTGTGTGTGTATGTGTACGCTTAAGGGTGTGTAGGTGTCTGTGCATATTTGTGTGTTGTTTGTGTGTGTGTATGTATGTGTACGTGCATGTGCAGGGAGACAGTGGGTGGACAACCAGATGGATGACTGAGAGAAACAGAGGCTGAAGGTCGATTCATCAAAAGAGAAAGAGAGAGAGAGAGAGAGAGAGAGTGAGAGTTGGTGATAGGGAAAGATACAGGCGAGACGGAGGATGAGAGGAGAGATAGGAGGTGGCAGATAAGAGGAGCTGAGAAGAGAGAAGTAGAAATTTGAGAAGAGAGGAGGATAGGAGAGGAAGAAGAGAGAAGGGGAGTGATGTAATGGGAGACAAAAGATTTGGTTTACCTTTTTTTTTTTTTGAGTTGTGTATCTGATTTAGGCAAGCCCAGTCCTAAATTAGGTACCCTGGTGTGACCCATGACAGTGTGGTTTTGAATTCTACTATTTTCTGACCATGAGTGACGATGAATGGCTTTTATGCCTATGACTAACAGCAGGGGAATGCCAAAACCTTGGATCAACCCTGCTCCTGTAATTGTCGAGGGGGGAAATAAATGATGAATGTTTGGATCTAGCCTTGCAGCATGACTAACGGGGAACAATGTACTCACAGCAGGCGAAGTGACTTGAGTCCGTCAAAGGCGTGGATGGGGATACAACGGATCTGGTTGTAGCTCAGAATGCTGTGTGAGAGAAAACGGAGACAAAAAAACGTTCAAAAACAAAGTTTGTACGAATCCTACACATAAAATAAGCATCCAATGGAGAGAGAGGAGAGAGTGAAAAATAAGAGGGAACAAGCCCTAGCTTACGATGCTGATGGGGAGAATTGTCATGACATGCAGGAATGTGATTTTTCCCATTTACGCCAGGATATCAGTACTTCTGGATTGACAGCTCCTATCCATTTTAAATGAAGGACTACCATTTCCTTGATGATTTCTAATGACTGCTGGGATAAGCTCCAGCATCCCATGACCCCAATTGGGATAAGCGGCTTGGATAATGGATGGATGGAATGGCTGGATGGACTACCATTTCCTTCCATTTTGCTGTCCTTTTTTTTTGGGACCCCCCCTCCCTTTTTTTTTTCTTTCTCCCAATTGTACTTGGCTAATTACCCCACTCTTCCAAGCCCTCCCGGTCACTGCTCCCGCCCTTTGCCGATCCGAGCTGGGCTGCAGACTACCGCGTCTCCTCCAATACATCTGAAGTCGCCAGCCGCTTCTTTTCACCTGACAGTGAGGAGTTTCGCCAAGGGGACACAGCACGTGGGAGGATCATGCTAGTCCCCCCAGTTTACCCTCCCCCCAGAACAAGTGCCCTGATGGACCAGAGGAGGCACTAGTGCAGTGACCAGGACACATACCCACATCCGGCTTCCCACCCGCAGACACGGCCAATTGTGTCTGAAGGGACGCCCGACCAAGCCAGGGGTAACACGGGGATTCGAATCGGTGATTCCATCCTTTTAGACGTGGTTGACATTATCTAGCAGTCGCACTTATTTTATTCACACAGAAAACACAGGGCTCCACAATTCTAGGAGAACACCCCACTGTTCTAATTGTATTACTTTTTGAACATTTTGTCTCATTTTCTACTTTCTTGCATTGATTATGTTTTTTTAAAAAACATTTTATGGCGCTTTTCTTCGACGCTGTGCTGTCTCTCAGCGTCATGTTGAGCTGCCGGCCCACCGAGTCTAATTCCTGGGATACTGGCAAAGAGAACAGCTTCTGATTCAGACTCGCGATAATGTACGTGAACACATATAAATAAATAAAGAGTGACAAGAGCAGTCAGCCCCTCATAGGGAGGAGGAAGGGCAGAACAGTGCAAGGGGGCACAGCAGATGCCAACTCAGGTGGTGGAGAGGCTCCTGGGACGAGCCAAGGGCAAGTGAATGGGGAGGCCAGGGTTCTGCATTTGAAATGCCCAGAGGCAAAACCGAGGCATTTCAAATGTCAAACCCTCGCAGGAGAGTTAATGTTCTCAGTGAAAATAAAACAAAAAAAACAAAAAAAAACAAAAAAACAAAACAAAACAAAAAACGCTGTCAAGGAAAGAGGGAAAAAGGCATCAGAGTTTTTCCAGGCTCCACTTGTTGATGGATGATATAGCCTAAATTAGTGTCGAAGTACCCTAATGTTAATTCTTTCAAGTTGGTGCCGTTGCTGGTTTTGTTGATGTGGTTCGAAACAACCTGCCATCGAAGATGCTGAAAAAACAAAAGCGGAGAGTTGGCTGTTTTTCTACCCATATAATCCTTTAATTTGGTGTTAACCCCCTCGGCTACAGACAACGATGGTTATGATGATGATGTCTTTTATTGTTGGGGGGTTCTACGTACACAGCACATTATAACGTAATGTGTGTTTCACTATGCCCCTAGTACAGACAGTGGTGCTGTTTTGCCCAGGGTTTACAGATAAAGCGTGCCCTTAAAAAATCTATATCTATTGCTAGTGTCTAACCAAAATGAAATAGCAGAAATAGAAAATATTTTTGCAATAAAGCACCCCTCTCAGCACATCATATAAGAAATAAAAATGAAATATTCACTCAACTGTTTCTAAAGCTAGGGGTAATGGACCTGACCTTAATCATATACAATAAGAAATGTGGCCTCTGGCTAACGTTTGTGTGGCATGCAGCCACTTATCTCTGACATATAGCTGTCCCTGAAATAAGCACACAGCCATGTGTGTTCTTAGTTTAGGCTCAAACCAAACACCATCACACCATTTTTATTCATGGAAAACCGGCAAACAGATGCAATTCCCCATGCATTATACTGTAGTGTGTTCGAGTGTGTGTGTGTGTGTGTGTGTGTGTGGGGGGGGGGGGCAGCAAAAGTTAAAGATAAGAGAATGAAGAGGAAGAAAGAGGGAACCTGGAGGGAATAAATTGGATGAGAGAGGGGTAGAAGGAGATGAAGATGAGGTTGGGGAGGTGGAATGAGATTAAAAAAGGGAGGAAGGACCACTCACTGGAAGAACAGAGGGCAGGGAGCAGGGAGGTGATAGACTTTGATTTATAGACTTTGATTTACGTTCGGCTGCATCTCTTTTCTTTTCGGGCTGCCAGGCAGAAATAACGTTCCTTTGACATTAAGAAAAGGGTCACTCTTTGCCTTTCTTCAGTGCCATATGCCTCCAGAATTTTGTTGTGCAGACTTTGTCATATAGGCTGTCACACAGTTCTGATTGTAGAGCCACTCTGGAATGCTAAAAGTGTTGTTTCATTTGGCTGGCATTGCTGTTTGTTTTTGTTTTTTTTATCAGCGGTTTCTGGAGGTGTGGACAACCCAGCAAGAATTGACCTCAAGAGTGAAGGAAACACTGAGACATTGAAAAGATGAAAAAGGAAGAGGGAGACAGGGGAGAGAAGGGAGGAGAGAGGTAGAGGATGGAGAGAATACAAGGCGATAAATCAAAGTGAGAAGAAAACATTCATTTATCTGGACCTGGGTAACCTCACAAAACACACCCATGCGAATGACACATGTTAACACACACACACACACACACACACACACACACACACACACACACACACACACGCACGCACACATACAAGCTTAAACAGAGTATACATCATAGCGTAGGCCACACCCGGCAGCGTGTGTGTGTGCATGTGCGTGCATGTGTGTGTGTGTGTGTGTGTGTGTGTGTGTGTGTGTGTGTGTGTGTGTGTGTGTGTGTGTGTACTGTATGTGTCTGTCTGTGCCGACTAGGTAACTTACAGCGTCGCTAGTTGAGTCATGTTGTTGAAGGTGAACGGAGCCACAGTGCTGATGCTGTTGTTGCTCAAATCCCTGTGCGGACACACACACAAAGAGAAAATTACACAAAAAGTTAAAAACTGTAAAATTAGGAACTAACAAGTGAATGGAGATTGCAGTCCTGTTACAGGTTAGAGGATGTGAGAGTTACATACACCAGAGAGAGTTGTTTCAGGGCTGCCAGTTCCTTGGGTACAGCGGTCAGCATGTTGCCCTCAAGGTAGCTATAAGAACAGACACACAGTTGTTACAGAATTTACATATACACCCTGTGGAATATAGTGTTAAAAGGCAAATGCAAACACTGACCAGGATATGACACAGTACACACTCTCCATGAGGTCTATGCTTGTGCATGTGTGTGTGTGTGTGTGTGTGTGGTGTAGCGAATTCAGGGGGCAGCCAGGAACTGTCGCAACCAGGACGTGAACCCGGATTGTCCGCACCATGGGCAACTGCGCTAACCAGTCAACTAAAGGGTCCGACCCATTAGCCAACCAGCTAGCAAGTCTACTCATTCATGGTTGTTACACTACCCTCCTCCTTCGGGAAGCGCGTCCGCCCTTCAGAATACCAACTCCCTTAAGCCTCTGGGCCAATGCGCTTCCAATGGCCTCCCGGTCTCACCATTCCACTTCTGATACCAATGTAGCGAATTCTGGGGGCAGCCAAGAACTGCCACAGCGTGAACCTGGGTCGCCTGCACCATGGGCGATTGCGCTAACCAGTCAACTAAAGGGTCCGACACGTTAGCCAACCAGCTAGCGAGTCTACTCATTCATGGTCATTACAGTGGGTGTGCGTGTGTGTGTTTGCGTCTGAATATCTGCTCTGTTAGTTACTATCTGCTCTTCTCTCTACCACTATTTCTTCTTCTTTTTCTCTCCTGTCTTGCCCCCTTCCTTTCTTTCTCCTCTTCCCCTCTTATATACATTACCCCCCCAGGTCATAAGTAGGCCATGCAGACAGTATGATGGAGTGTCTTCTTCACACCTGATCAATACATAATCACTGCTATTGATTCTATGGGGCAGGCCTATTTCACAGTGAAAAGGGTGTGTGTATGTGTGTGTGTGTGTGTGTGTTCGTGTGTGTTTTTGCGCGAGAGTGCAAGTGTGTTTTTTTTCCAAATGCATGTAAGAAGATTCATCTTTCCTTGGAGAGAATAATTGCGAGATTCCCTCACCTGTGTCTATTTTCGATTTTATTTAGTCTATTCTTCTCCTTTCAGAATCCCTGTATCTAAGTGCACTTCAGTACAGTTCAATTCAAAGATTCTCTTTTTGATATGGCTGCCAAAATGACATTGAGAAAACACCTTACAATGCACTACAAGCTGTAGTAGTTAAATCAATATGGAGACACTGTGAAGGGATTAACTCTGACATACAAAAACGAGTCAATTAACCCAGGATATTCTACATGTTTTTCTCTCATGATGTCTCTGAGAAACTATTTAGACCTCTGAAGAATGTAAGAACTAATTGCAGCCTTTAAATAAAGACATTTCAAAGAGCTTTGATTTCTTTAGCCTCATTACAAATGAAAGAGCGCCTTTAGTTGATAGTCACTAACCTTGACTCTAAAAAATATTTATTTAACCAAGAAATGTTGAGAACAAAAGCCAAGGATACAATCTGTATTTCTCTCTCAAGTGACAGACCATCTCTAATCGTGTAGTCTGTGGTGACCCACATCTATATAACTAGAGACATTCACCTAAGAGAGAATGCACTTCCGCTTCCGGTCCAAGGAGTTCAGTGTCGTTGTCGAATATATGACATGTAAAGTTGGAGCTAGTAAACTACCTCGACTACGTCTACTCTCACGTCTCCTGTCTCGTTGTTTTCTAACTCCACATTGGTGACCCCGACGTGATCGAACAACTAATACGAGTATGTTTGACAACGACGACGCCGGTGCTAACAACATGGCTATTGCTAACGCTAGCATTTACACCGCTACTGTGAAGCTACCCGACTTTTGGCAGCATAATCCACGGCCGTGGTTTCAACATGTGGAAGCCCAGTTCCAGCTGAGAGGGATAACGCAGGATGCAACGCAGTACTTCCACGTAGTGGCGGCGTTAGACGCATCGACAACGGCGCGAGCAATGACGCTGTTGGAAGCTCCGCCAGCTGCTGGCAAGTACGATGCTATAAAGACATTCCTCCTGAAACTATTTGAACTGTCGGAGCTGGAGAAGGCAGACCGTTTACTGTCCCCGAATGGCCTCGGCGACGGCAAACCGTCTGATTTAATGGAAAAAATGCTGTCTGTGCTGGGATCGGCTGATCCGGCCTTTCTTTTCACACACATTTTTCTGAGGCAGCTCCCCGCACCTGTACGCACAGCACTGGCCAGTTCTCCTCTCGCCGCCTCCAAGGACTACCGTTCTCTGGCTGCTGAAGCAGACAGGGTTTTCCTGGCCAACCGGCAACAGTTTGTGCATGCCCTGCTACCCCACCAGACCGCCCCACCACCACCTGTGTACGACTATATGGACACCGCGGCTGCGGTGACAGCCCGCCGCCAACCTGACGACGGGCTCTGTTATTACCATGCCAGGTTTGGGGCAAAAGCAAAACGGTGTCGCAAACCCTGCAGTTACAGGGTTCAGGGAAACGCCAAGGCCGGCGCTCGTTAACGGCTATGGGCGCCGGCCGTGACTGCAAGCTGTTGTTCATCAGAGACTCCTTGTCGGGCCGGCGGCTGCTGGTTGACTCTGGCGCTCAACGCAGCATACTACCAGCACAAGCTGTGGACACGATGACCGACAGTCACGGCCCCCAGATGGACGCCGCCAACGGCACGTCCATTCGGACGTACGGTATCAGACATGTGGACGTGTGTTTTGGCGGCCGACGTTTCGGCTGGGACTTTGTGATGGCTGCTGTATCCACCCCGCTCCTAGGTGCGGATTTCCTCTGTGCTTTCAACCTGCTGGTGGATGTTAAAAACTGTCACGTGATTGATGCCGTCTCTTTTGCGTCATACCCCTGCACGCTTGGGGGCGCTGGAGCGCTGTGCCTCGCTAACACACTCTCCACCGGGGATCCATACCAACGCCTGCTCGCAAATTTCCCCGAGCTGACCACACCCACCTTCTCCTCGGCGGTGGCCAAGCACGGCGTGGAACATCATATCACCACAGTGGGGCCCCCAGTTTACGCCCGGGCCCGACGCCTCGACTCGGCCAAGCTCGCAATAGCCAGGGAGGAGTTTTCGACTATGGAGCGCCTCGGCATTGTCCGCCGTTCTGACAGCCCGTGGGCTTCCCCTCTTCACATGGTTACTAAGGCCAACGGGGGTTGGCGCCCGTGCGGGGACTACCGTCGCCTAAACAATGCCACGACCCCCGACCGGTACCCCATACCGCACATACAAGATTTCTCTACCCACCTGGCGGGCGCTGCCATCTATTCCAAAATCGACTTAGTGCGGGGGTATCACCAAGTGCCGGTCCACCCACTGGATGTCCCAAAAACGGCTGTCATCACACCCTTTGGGCTCTTTGAGTTTTTACGTATGCCTTTCGGCCTTAAAGGGGCGGCGCAGACGTTTCAGCGCCTTATGGATTCTGTGCTCCGTGACATGCCATTTTTGTTTGTGTACTTAGACGACATCCTCGTGGCCAGCGCGTCGGCGGAGGAACACATGACGCACCTCAGACAGCTGTTTGACAGGCTCAGCGAACACGGCCTCATCATCAACCCAGCTAAGTGTCAGTTCGGGGAGTCGTCCATCACCTTCCTCGGGCACCACATCACTCCACAGGGGGCCGTTCCCCTCCCTGCCAGGGTTGAGGCTGTCACCATGTTCCCCCGCCCCCGCACTGTACAGTCGCTGCAGGAATTCCTGGGCATGGTGAACTTTTATAACCGTTTCCTGCCCCGTGCCGCCCACATCATGCGTCCCCTGTATGAGGCCCTGCGGGGTAAGAAGTCTAAGGACGAGCTGCACTGGTCTTCGGGGATGGACGAGGCTTTTGTGGCCGCCAAGACCGCGCTGGCCAACGCTGCGCTGCTAGCTCACCCGTCGCCTGCCGCCCCCATAGCCCTTACAACGGATGCCTCCGACTACGCCGTGGGGGCCGTGTGTGAGCAGTGGGTGGGGGGGGGCTGGCAGCCGTTGGCGTTCTTCAGTAAACAACTCCGTGAGAGCGAGCGCAAATACAGCACCTTTGATAGGGAACTACTGGGTCTCTTCCTCGCAACCAGACACTTTAGGTTCCTATTGGAGGGCCGACAGTTCACCGCTTTCGTGGACCACAAACCGCTGACGTTCTGTATGGCCAAAACCTCAGAACCGTGGTCTGGGCGTCAGCAGCGTCATCTCGCGGCGGTTTCCGAGTTTACCACGGACATACAACACGTGTCGGGCAAGGATAACTCCGTCGCCGACTGCCTTTCACGGGCGGTTGTTAACGCCGTTCACTTGGGACTCGACTACGCCGCTATGGCAGCGGACCAAGCCAAGGACGCGACCGTTCAAGACTACCGGTCGACCCCTACGGCGCTACGGCTGGAGGACGTGACGTTCGACGCGGCCAACACCACCCTCCTCTGTGACATCTCCACCGGTCAACCGCGCCCCCTGGTGCCTACTTCCTGGCGGCGCCGAGTTTTCGACACCGTCCACGGCCTTTCCCACCCGGGAGTGAAGGCCTTGACCAAATTGGTGAGCGTCAAGTTTGTTTGGCCTGGGCTCCGTAAGGATGTTAGAGCCTGGGCCGGCTCTTGTGTGGCGTGCCAACGCGCCAAGGTGCACCGCCATACCAAGGCCCCTTTGGCGCCGTTTGTGGTTCCAGAGAGGCGGTTTGACCACGTCAATGTTGACCTGGTGGGTCCCCTGCCCCCCTCCCGTGGTTATACGTTCCTCCTCACTATTGTGGACAGGGCCACCAGGTGGCCAGAGGCTATTCCCTTGTCCTCCACGACGGCAGCAGAGGTAGCACGGGCGTTCATCGGCTGCTGGGTGGCCCGTTTCGGCACACCGGGTGACATCACGAGCGACCGGGGCTCCCAGTTTACCTCGGAGCTCTGGACGGCGGTCGCTGAGCACCTGGGGATGAAGATCCACCGCACTACGGCGTACAACCCGCAGAGCAACGGACTTTGTGAGCGGTTCCATCGGGACATGAAAGCCGCTCTGCGGGCAAGCCTCACTGGCTGCGACTGGATGGACCGGCTCCCATGGGTCATGCTCGGCCTGCGTTCGGCCCCGAAGGAAGACCTCCAGACCTCCTCCGCTGAGCTGGTGTATGGCCAGCCCCTGCGAGTTCCGGGGGAGTTTCTTCCGGATGCTACGACTCCCTGGTCGGCCGCCTCTCACCTCAGTGCGTCCCGGAGCGCTGCCGGTGCCTTCGCTCCCGTTCCGATGTCTCAACACTGCCTCCCCCGGTCCTACGTCCCCAAGGATCTGCCATCGGCGAGGTACGTCTTCATTAGGCACGACAGCCATCGGTCCCCGCTGCAGCCCCCATACGACGGGCCCTTCCGCGTCCTGGAGGCGGGGGATAAGAACTTTGTGGTGGACATGGGGGGCAGGGCCGGAGCGGGTCGCTATAGACCGTCTCAAGCCTGCTCACTTGGACATTGGGGAGCCAATGCAATTGGCCCTACCCTCGCGGCGGGGACGCCCTCCTAGGTCGGCCCCGGCACCTGCCTCTGTTCCTGCTTCGGCCCCGCCTATGGCCCGGGTTTCGGCCCCATCTGTTTCCCCTCCTGTGAAGCGCAGCCGTTATGGCCGCAGGGTCCGCCCCCCGACTCGTCACTTGTTTTCCCCGTGACTTTGCACTATGTCATTGACTGTTCTGTTGTAGAGTCTATTTTTATGTTCATGAGTTGCGCTTTTGCTGTTTTGCATTGTTTTGTGTAGGTGAATTCTGGGGGGGCCTGTGTGGTGACCCACATCTATATAACTAGAGACATTCACCTAAGAGAGAATGCACTTCCGCTTCCGGTCCAAGGAGTTCAGTGTCGTTGTCGAATATATGACATGTAAAGTTGGAGCTAGTAAACTACCTCGACTACGTCTACTCTCACGTCTCCTGTCTCGTTGTTTTCTAACTCCACAAGTCCATCTTTATTTGACTTCTTTTCATTTTTTAAGGCTTTTGTTTCAATGGTAATTCCAGCGATAAATGTACACACACACACACACAAACAGACAAACACACACACAAAAAGACACATTCAAACACAACTACAAAGATTTACACACCATTTAAACAACGTATAAATAAGAAAAGATAAATAAAGATACAAAAAACACTCCCATACAACTCACAATGCTTTCTCGTGTTGATGAGGACGGTTCACTTAGAATGAGCTGACTGCAATTTACTGCTGCTACACATCACTCACCCATGTGTGTGTGTGTGTGTGTGTGTGTGTGTGTATCTCAAGTAATGGTTCACTGGTCTGTGGGGCCGTAGAGGGCAAATTGCTGCATCAACACTATACTGCTGCAGAAGTGCGTGCGTGTGTGTGTGTGTGTGTGTGTGTGTGTGTGTGTGTGTGTGTGTGTACAAGCACATTTGTATTTGCAAATTTGTTTGGGAACATGTTCATGCCTTGCGTTTTGAACATTTCTTTGCAGGCACGTATATTTATTCACACATGCCAGTCTGCGTATTTGTTTCTCTCTGTGTGTGTCGTGCATGCATGTGCTTATGAACAAGTGTATGTATGATCACACGTGTGTGCCTGTGTGTGTGTGTGAAAGAGAGAGAGAAGACACTCACAGTTCAGTGGTGTCCTTGGGAATGCCTTTGGGTAGAGTGTGTAGCCCACGGTTACTGCATCGCACCACTCCGTCTGAGCACGTGCAGACGTCAGGGCAACGAGATGCAGGCAGACAGCCATTGTCCTCGATGCCTGATGGGGTTAGAGAGGGAAAGAGGAGATGGCAAGATACAGACAGGAGAAAATGGGAAGAGAAGGGGCAGAGATCATGGGACAGAGGGAGAAGGATAAAGAGAGAGGTAAAAAAGAAAGAGGGAAGGTGAGAGAGAGTGAGAGGAAGAGAGAGGGGGATAGAGACAGGGTGGGGCATATTAAATTAGATTTTAAGCGTGATACTTGGTCAATTACACTCAACTCTGTACTCAGTGCTTTTTTTTGAGAAAGCGAGAACCTCTTAATCTATATCAACTGACCACAGGGGCATAAAAATCAGCTTCAGTTGTGTCATTCAAAGACTGTCTCTGGACCCAAAGTCACATCACATGACAATTCAAACCTATACTGCTCAAAAGACAAAGGCTATCTATTCACTGAGCAGTTGTGACTTTGCATTACGATTCTAATTTAACACACACACACACACACACACACAACACACACACACACACACACACACACAAAGGGGTACATCTGGGTGATTGTAATCATAAAAGTACACAGCATTAACAGGAATTAGGGACTAGATTGTTGTTCCTGGCTGAGGCCTCCCTCCATTTCCTTTACTGACACACCCTCCTCCACACGCACGCACGCACGCACGCACGCACGCACGCACGCACGCACACACACACACACACACGAATGATTCAATGATTAATCGAAAAAATAATTGATAGACGAACGACTGAAATTTATTGTGAGTTGCAGCCCAATACAATAAACAAACATTCCACACAACATTGATCAAAACTGTTACTGAGAAATGGACACATACACAGACAATGATATATATATATAGAGAGAGAGAGAGAGAGAGTGAGAGAGAGAGAGAGAGAGAGAGAGAGAGAGAGAGAGAGAGAGAGAGAGAGAGAGAGAGAGAGAGAGAGAGAGAGAGAGAGAGAGAGAGAGAGAGAGAGAGAGAGAGAGAGAGAGAGAGAGAGAGAGATTATCTGCTTTGTAAATGAATGACCGGTTGATTGGGCTCCCAAATGTAAAAATGGACCAAGTTTATACCTTAATGGATAATAATGATGACTGGACACTGAGCCAATGATAACACAAATGAAATCTGAGGCTTGATGTGTGTGTATGTGGGATGTGGGCATGTATTCTGCTGTGAGTACAATCAAGTGTGTATGTGTGTGTGTGTGTGTGGTGGGGGGGTGTCTTGGTAGTCCATTGGGAGGTCTGGCCTTAGGCTAACTACAGTTGGCTGATTGGACTAACATCTAAATGTCTGCTAAATATCTTCTCACCAAATTCAATTAACTTTACCTTTCCCTTGGCTGCCTCTGGACAACTTAACAGCCATTTCATCGAACTATAAATAGACCCTATCAGTTTCACTGGACATGGAGACTTTCATTTCATTTAGAAGTTTATGAGTGTGTTTTGTGTGTGTGTGTGTGTGTGCACGCATGTGTACCAGTGCTGAGTTTCCAAACATAGCCAAGCTCTAACTTTTTCCCAAACTAATTTCCAGTATAATGGCTCCAGGAACAACCAGTGGGAATTAGAGAGTTTAAAGAAACCAAAGAGAGAGAGAGAGAGAGAGAGCGAGAGAGAGAGGGACAGAAGGAAACATGGCTACATATAAAATCAGAGCGAGTGACAAGGACACAGAGAGAAAAGAGAGAATAAACAGCTGTGGGGGGCATGAGAGAAAGAAGGAAAGCATGGGGGGAAAAACAGAAAGAAAAAAGAAAGAAAGAGGAATAAAGAGGGGAAGAGGAAGAACAGAGAGCCAGACAAGAGAGCTAGACCGCACTTTGTCTGTGTCGGTTGCTAGGCCGGCATCGTCGTGGTAACAGCAGCGTCACCGTAGAAACCACAAAC